>NC_133388.1:113932127-114235157 GCF_047511655.1 Castor canadensis
AGACGGTGCAATATCCTTTCAATGAAGACATTCTTTCATTCTTTTTCTTTTTTTTTATTTTTTGGTTTTTATTTTTTTTATTATTCATATGTGCATACAATGCTTGGGTCATTTCTACCCGTCCCCCCACCCCCTCCCTTACCAGTCACTCCACCCTCTCCCTCTCCCCCCCCACCCCCTCGATACCTGGCAGAAATTATTTTGCCCTTGTCTCTAATTTTGTTGAAGACAGAGTATAAGCAATAATAGGAAGGAACAAGGGTTTTTGCTAGTTGAGATAAGGATAGCTATACAGTTTTTCTTGCTTAACTGGTCTGATATTTGCAACCAGTTCAATGTTGAATAGAAGTGGCAAAATCAAACATCCTTAGCTTGTCACTTATCTTAGAGAGAAATCCTTCTGCATTTAGGGTTTTCCAGAGATGATGTTGAACAAGATGAGGACATTTACCTCAAGAAAGAATACTAGATTTGCAAATACTCTTTCTAAACATTGAAAATTATAGGACAAACCAATTTCATATTATTCAGATAAATCCTTTGGGTCATGGTGTAATTGTTTTTTCATGTACTTTTGTTTGTTTTGCTAGTATTTTTTGACATTTGTTCCAACATTCACAAAGGATATTGGACTGTGTATCTTTTTGTTTCCTTGTGGTGACTTTACCCAAATATATAAAGAAAAATTAACATAAATTCTTCCAAAAATAGAAAAGGAGTGAACATTTCCCAACTCATTTTCTGAGTGTGTAGAATGGTATACCAAAGCTAGCAAAGACATCACATAAGAGAAATTACTTGTGTTACTGAATTTTTCTACTGTTTTCTAGTCTATTTTATCATTTTCTACTTTGTTCACCTTTTTTTTATCTCTTTGCTTTGGTTTAGTTTACTCTTTTATTTCAATTTTCTTAAAGTGATAGTTTAAGCAATTGGTTTGAGACAATTTAATATGGATGTTTGCATTTATACATTTTTATCTAAGCACTAATTTTACTGTATCCTATAATTTTCAGTGTGTTATACTTTATTGTCACTCATCTGAAAATATGTTCTCATTTTTCTTGTGATTTCTTTTTTACTTCTTACTTACTTAGAAGTGTATTATTTAATTTTACCTCATCTGTAGATTTCCCAATTTTTCTTCTATTGTTGACTTCTACTTTCATTTCCTTATATCTGGAAAACTTTTTGTAGTGTTTTACTGCAGTAGTGTTTCACAAAATAAAAGCTATTTTGAGAGATTTTGATCCTTTTTACATTCTAGCATCTAGTCTCTGCTGTACAAGAATCCAAGTGCCCCAAAGAAGAATTTATTCTGGTTTGGATGGTATTTCTGTAGATGTTTGTGGGCTTTGTAGTTCTCTAGTGATCGTCAGGCCTTCCAGTCTTGATTTTCTGCCTCATTCTTCTTTCTGTTATTGAAATTGGCAAGCTGAAATCTTCAGCTATCATTGCTAAATTTCTTATTTCTTCATTTAATTCTGTCAGTTTTTACTGTTGATATTTTGGAGCAACTATTTTAGGTGAATATATGTTTGTGTTATACCTTCCTTATGGTTTGAGTCTTCTGTCATTATAAATCATCTGGTTTTGCCTCTAGGAAATAATAATGACTTACACTCTGAGTTTTTAAAGTACCCACGAGGTGTGCCCATCATAGCCCTGGTAACTATTTGCCATTGTAACTTTTACCATCCAATTACTTTCAGCTTATTTGTGTTTTTAGAATTGAAAGTATGTCTCTTATGGATGGAATATGGCTCAATTATGTTTCAGAAAACTTATCCTGCCAACATCTGACTTTTGATTTAAATGTTTAATCTGTTTATATATAATTCAATTAATAGTGATATATGATATACATTTGCCATTGTAAAATTAGTTTCCTCAGTTTCAACAAAAAAATAACTTAGGGTTTTTATATCTGCAAGAGACTAATTTAGGCAGGATGCAGAGAATAGTAAGCAATTTTAAATGGGCTATGTAGAGAATTTACTCATGGAGTTTGATGAACTTTTTTTTAATCTTTGAAGATATGTTTACCAATAAACACTAGCACTTCAGAATGATCATACACTGAACAAAGAGGCTGATACCAAAAACAACATGAAAAATGAAAAGGTAACAATATAAAGGAAGACAATCTGTTGAGTCTTGAGCTGTTAAGAGAAACATCTTCATATAAATTTATAGTAAGTATAGAATTAACTACCAAAGCCAAATCTCACCAAGATAAACTCAGCTGATGGAAGTAAGGAGTCAATAATGGAAAAACAATTTTTCAGTATAAGAAAACTGAATAGTTTTGGAGCATTAGTACAAGTAGTATTAGAAAATTTTTTGGGGGGAACAAGTACATTTTCTAAAAGGATAACAATAAACCAAAATAATGTGTCAAGTTATTAGAGAAACAGAAATAAGGTAGTAAGCTTATAGTTAGGAAACCCAATGACTGAGATTCATGGCTTGGATGTTGATATTAAATCACATTCCAGACTGCTGATGTTGGCAGAATGGTTTGGGACATACAGCAGGGTAATTGCTGACCTGCATGCAGTCCCTACGGCACAAAAATTACAGGCCATCATTGAGAGGTAATGACACACATAATTTAGTATTCTAGGGTTAATCACCTTTTAGTAGACCCCAATAAAAATTTAAAGTTTTATCATATCATCAGGAGTGTGAACTTTTGTTTGGTTTGTATGGGCCTATATTACCAAAAGTCCCTGAAAGTTATTTTGATAAAATAGAAACCAATTTTAAATGCACATTATTAACTTAAATTTTGACCTCAGAAAACGCTCCAGGAAAACCTTAAACTATAGCCAACTCAATTGCATATGTATAAACTTATAAGCATTAAGACCTTATTTGTATCTTGAAGCAATCTTTGCAAAACCTGAATTTAGACAACACACATTTTACTAAAACTCTTAGCAAAAACCCTTGAACAAATAATTTCTTATCATTATTTTTAGTAGGATAGCAACTAGATTCTCAAGTAGTTTATAACAGGTCTTTAACATAAATACCCTATTCTTTGTCCAATCCTTAAGAGATTAATGTATTAAAGCTATATTAATATAGAGAATTTTAACCACAAGTTAGTTATAATTTTTCTAGAAGATGGTAAGATGGCATTACCTATGAGTTTCCTATCCCTAGGGAGTGGCAAGATGGTACTGAACATGTGGTGGTTTTAGCATTTCCTGTGACCCCATGGTCTCTCCAAAGACTCTCTCAAATGGAACACAAAGTTACATACAACATACATGCTCAAAATAGCAATGTGTTACAGGAATAAAAGACATCTTCCCTGAGAGACAGGTGTTACTGCGCATATGAGTTAGTCATCTTTTTTAGATTAGCATGATTAAATCACTCCCAGTATTTAAAGAAACATTCAAATGAATATGTTGCCTTCCTCTGTGTTGACTGGTGGAGAGAGAGAGGGGGAAAGGGAAGGGGAAATCTACCCTTTAAGAGAGAGAACCATTTCCTAAGGGTTTCCATCCCTGCATGGTGGCTGGTGGAGAGAAAAAGGGGTAAAGGGAAGAATGAAAATTCCATGTTGAGAGAGAGAGAGAGAGAGAGAGATATCTTTCCAAGATCTTCAAGTCATCCCTCTTATTTCAAGTAAGTCTCAGTTGCAGGTCCTACTAACCTGGATGACATAAAGGTCCTCAGCAGACAAGCAGCACAGTACCCCAACGTTCTACCATTCTCCAAAGGGCCAGTCTTTTATACCACTGAATGAGAGTTCCTAAATGTGATGTTGATCCTGAATACTAACACAACTATTATATAAAGAAGAGACTAACTAAAGAAAGAAAATTAAGGTGGGATTTGAACTTACTGCCTTAAACATGGTAGGCAGGCTTTCTGCAAGTCCTGGTTAGTTTCCCTAAAGAAAGGAGACTTAAAACTATCTTTAGAATCTGGCAAATAATCCCATCAGTGAAGGATGCCAGTCAGTTACTGGTGGACCCTGGGCATGTGTCCCTGGTTCAGGGGAATGTCAACTCAGGGTGAGCATTTTCACAATCCCTGTAGGCCACAAGACCAAAGAGAGAGTTGGCATGTGTTGGGACCAGTTCCCAAGGGCAAAGAGAGGCACGGTGGGTAGCAGGCAAGGGAGCAGGACAGAGGGCAAAAAGGAAGAAGGCTGCAGATGCACAGTAACCACATGAAAGAGCAGTTCAGCCTGAGACAGGGGCATGGTCACTCTAGGTGGTACCTTTAGCTTGCTTGGGTACTCATGGTAGTGGCAGTGGAGCAGTGATGTGAGAAAAATGATCTTTTCTATCAAGGTATTTGTTATCCTCTTAGATTACTTAAGAATTCCTCCGGTCACCATCTGAGGTGACTTGCATGTTTAAATGGTCCTTGCTTCTTCTTCTGGTTCCTGTATGACTCCATTGCCTGCCAAACTGTATGCCCTAACCTATCCCTCAGGCCTATTAGCCAATCTGGAAAGATTGTGAACCTTTGACCTGGACAAATCCCAGGTGAGGGGCAGGTACAACTCTGTGTCAGGGATATAAGGAGGAGCCACTCTCAGCCATTTTGTGCTTGTGTGTTTGCTTAGTGTGAGTGAGCACTTGCTTATACCCTTTTGCTTAAGAGAAATTTCCTTGTCAAGATTTTCTCTCTTGTGTGTCTGTTTTCAGCACTGGGGGGTTATCAATTCTAACAGTGGCAACGGAGATTGTGCCATGTGGCAGACGGGTATTGGGGCATGCCCAGTGTTGATGCTGCTTTTTGACTGTGCCACTTCCTCTTGTGTGCTAGGCTGTGTAGCTCCCAACAGCAGTGGCAGGCTCTGAGGTCTGCTTTGTCACACACACATAGTGGTTGCTGCTCCTGCTGATGGAGGGGCCCAGGCTGTTGGCCACCTTGCCCCCAGTGCCATAAGCCTCTCAGCCTTCAAGCCCTTCCTACCCATCCCAGGCACTGCAAGCCTCCTGGTGCCAAGCTGACAGTGGCAGGTGGGGCCAGAGACTCAAGGCACTGGTGTGTGGGGGCTCATGTCTTTCCCCTGTAATGGTGCTTCTAAACTTTGGTGGGTACTTGTCCCCACTTCCTTTGATAGGCAGTAGGTAGGCATAAGTGGTGGGCACAAAAAGAAGACAGGAAGAAACCATTTTAATTTAACTTCCTAACTCCACTAATCTCTATTTAAGATCAGGTAGCCAGAGCCCAGAGGCTATCACAGGACATTTGAAAGTTAGTCACTGCCCTAAAGCTTAATTTGCTCTTTACTCAAGAGTTACTTACCTACACCCTAAACATCAACTATGTCTGGAGCAGGGAGGTTTTCACAAGTTAATATAACAAAACAAAAACCCAAACCTAAGATCTAAACAGAACAAAATTTAGGAATTTCAAACAGAAATACTCCATCAATTTGAGCAGGAACTAGTAGATTGCTCAAAGTGTCTCTTAACCAGAATGTGTATTATTTTCCTAATAAATTTTGTTGTTACTTTCACTGAATCTTCTCTTACTGGATGCAAGAACTGAATTATATTTTTAAGACCATTTTTCTGGTAGCAACTCCATAAGCAGTTTAAGCCTGGGGCCAGTTGGGTTGGGTGAGGTGTACCCCTCAACGTCCAGGTCCCTGCCAAGGGGTCTATAGAATGGGATAGATTATGAGGTGAGGGATGGTTGAAGAGGAGCACAGCTCAAGTGCCTGGGGAGACAGCCACCAAGACTGGCACTACCCAGAGCCATGGGGCAGTCCTGATCACCCTCCCAGGCTATTTGGCTGCTTGAGCCTGGGGTTAAGCAAGGGAAAAGTAAGAAGGAAGATGGAGGGAGGGGAGAGCAAGATGGCAGATGTTGACATCCCTTTAGCACAATGGCAACTAACTATCCTGAAAATGGAAGGTCAGACAACCCCAAAAGTCACACATTAAGAAGCAAAGCCCTCTTGGAATCTGAAAATGGAAAAGCAACTAATTACAGGAAGAATAGAAAGAACAACTCACAGCTCAACACTCCCAATCCCCAATCCCTGTATACCTGAAGTCACCTCCAGGCTGTCAACTCCATTACTCAGCACTCACTTGTGATAAGTCCTGATTTCCTGCAAGCTCAGAGTTCCACACTCCCTCCTACTACACTATGTGCTAGCTTCACCCTGAAATATCAGGGAAACTAGAGCCCCTGTGAAAGCAGGACTCATGGGTCCAACTACTTCACTAGTAACAGAAAGCACAAGCCAGCAGGCTCTGTTCCCTGGAAGCAGTGCCAATGTACTGTGCTCCCTGAAGCCTGTGTGGGAAACCAGGCCCCAGGATTCCCATTCCCCGAAGGCTTGGTTTGCCCATGCCTGCAGTACTACTGTATTAACCTCCAGATGCCCACACCTGGAGAGCAGGCCCCAGAACTCCTGTTGCCCAAAGGCTTCATGCCTGCAGCAATTGCCTTAACTCCAGGTAGCCCAGTGCCAGCAAGCAAGCCTCAGGGCTTTCACTGCCGGCAGACGTAAGTCCCCCATGCCTGCAGGAACAAGATAGGGTTGTCTGATTTCTCCACTCCTATCCAATATAGATTTGAAATTCCTAACCACAGCAATAAAATAAGAGCAAGAAATAAAAGGAATTCAAATAGGAAAGGAAGAAGTCAAACTATCCCTATTTGCAGATGATATTATTCTATACCTACAAGAACCCAAAAACTCTACCAAAAAAACTATTAGAAATCATAAACTCTTTTGCAAAGTATCAGGATACCAAATTAACATACAGAAATTAGTTACTTTTCTATATAACAATAATGAACAGATTGAGAAAGAAATCAGGGAAACAGTTCCATTTACAATGGCCTCAAAAACAACAAAGTACCGTGGAATAAATTTAACGAAAGAAACCAAAGACCATTTTAATGAAAACTATAAACTACTGAAGAGAGAAACCAAGGAAGACCTCAGAAGATGGAAAAACCTTCCATGCTCATGGGTTGTTAGAATCAACATTGTGAAAATGGTAATTCTACCAAAAGTAATCTACATGTTCAACACAATCCCTATCAAAATTCCAATGTTATTCTTCACAGAAATAGAAAAATCAATCTTGAAATATATATGGAAATACGAAAGACCTTGAATAGCCAAAGTAATTCTCAGCAAAAAGTCCAATGCTGGATGCATCACAATACCTGACTTCAAACTATGCTGCAGAGCCACAACAATAAAAATAGCATGGTATTGGCACAAAAACAGAGAGGGAAACCAATGGATGAGAATGAAAGGTCCAGACAGAATCCACACATCTATAGCCAAGTGGTCTTTGACAAAGGAGCCCAAAACACATGATGGAAAAAAGACAGCCTCTTCCACAAATGCTGCTGGAAAACTGGATATCTGCATGTAGAAGAATGAAACTAAATCTCTGTCTTTTACCCTGTACCAAAATCAACTCATTCCCTTAGGAATGGTTTCAGAGAAAGAGAGGGAAGAGAAGAAAAGAGAGTAGAAATAGTCTGTGGGCTCACTACTTCTTCTGGCTGGCTCACCACATGTTTTCAGCAGGTTGGAGTCTTTGATCAGAAGATTTTCAAATTCTTTGTGTCCCAATGGAAGAATCCATGGCAGGACACATGGATATGGAGTTAGGGAAGGAAAAACAAAGGGGAGCAGGGTGGTGTCCAGGTGGAATCCAGTGGCAGACAGCATGTTTCTATTCTCCAGGTGATTTTAAAACCTTCACTAACCTATGGGAGGGAAGAATCAGGTGATTCCCATTCAATAATCAATGAGTGGGGAGGGGTAACTGCTTATATCCTGACATTAAACCACAAGATGTGAAACAGCAAGCACAGGTAAGGACCAATTGAATAGAAGCTGCCATGCCTTGATGTTTCATTCAATAGCTTGGGTTTACTAAACAGTATGAAATTAAGGCCCTGGCCTCTTATCTGAATGAGCTATAATGGCATGGTGGTTGCCTGGTTGTAGGAAGTCATATGTCTGTACTTCCAGAAGAGGAGGGCTATTGCCTATGCATTTGATCCTCTTTGCCCTTCTGGCTTTAAGATAGCCAGTGGAAGGTCACATACTGGTCATTATACCTTGAGGTATAATGTGGAGCGTTTCTATGAGGATAAAACAGGGCCAGGTGTGGGCCATCTGGGGTTTTATAATTCTGCCCTCATGAAAGGGAAAAGAGTCTTGTTGTCTGGGGCATTTCCTCTTGCCTA
The DNA here is from genome assembly GCF_047511655.1 of Castor canadensis. Classification (NCBI taxonomy): domain Eukaryota; kingdom Metazoa; phylum Chordata; class Mammalia; order Rodentia; family Castoridae; genus Castor; species Castor canadensis. The sequence goes on from NC_133388.1 coordinate 113,940,339, forward strand.
CCAGTGTCTACCTATCTGCCTACCTAATAGGTAGGAGGAAAGTTGCTGTTCCACTGTCTCATCTTCTCCTGCATGGTCAGTGTAGCCCAGCTGCTCAGGTGCTCTTAGCTGAAGGAAACACTTGCAATAAACAATGGACCATGGTATAAATAGCAATTCTGTCACACATGCATGAAGTAAAACATAATTAAAATGTATCATATGCTACTTTATGTAAATATCATAGAGCTCATTAAATTTAAAATTTCTCATGAACTTGTTACTCTGTATGACAGTATATAAAATATTATTATCACTTTAAACCAATTCACACACAGTATTTTAGCCTTCATTTTCCTTTAAACTACTTCTGTGCATTTTTTTCTGGTGATAATGACTTTGGTGTTGAATTGTGCACCAGGCTAGTTATATTCAACATTCTCTTGTATTCCAATGACATCTGTAAACCTGCTGGAGTCATCTCTTATTGAGAGGAATGCTTCTTTCTCTCCTTCCACTCTTTTCTTTTCAGTCTCTTTCTCTCTATCCTTGTCCCATTCTCTTACTATACTGTGTAGACCCAATTGAGCAGAACTATCTTCCACATAACTTTACTTAAGACTCATGTCTTTACACACCAAAATATTTATGCTCCCCTCTCAATCTTCCCCTAGCCCTTCCTCTAATATTTTAATGAGCTATGTCTTTCACATTGAATTCTAAAGAGAAGAGGGCTTCATAATGCCACTTCCTCTCTTCAGCCCATATGAAGTGACTTGCAGTAAAGTAATGTGTTTGTCTGGGAAGAAAATACAGTTGCCTGTGTAGCAGTCTGAAGTCCAAGGTTGTGACTGACTTTGGAAGAAGAGCAGAGAGAATCTGTGTTTTTGAAACACCCACAAAACTCAGGTATTTCCTGCCCATTGTCTCACTGTTACTCTCTGTGTCCCATTAAAGCCTTTCCCATCCCTGAGGCCCCTGAAGATTTGAAACAGAAAGTCTATTTTCCTCAAGTTCAGCCTTGACTAAATCTATTTTCTTCCACTAAGTTCTGTCTCCTGGGTTTTCCATAGAGTGTTCAGCAATCTGAACCTTAGAGTCTGACATTAGTGAACCAGGATGTACAGATGAGGACACAGGGAAATTGCATTATTTTATTAAATATTTAAAGGGTCAGACTTAGATCAGACTTAGACATTCAAACAAGTAAAGGATGGTGAGCCAGAGCAGCTAGCACCCTTCCTACTCCTTTTAGATGCTAATTTATAGGACCAGGGAGACATAAAAGAGCAACCTGCTTCTGTTTCCATCTTTGAGATGTTAACAAGTTGCAAAGATCCTTGGACAGGTGGAGAATAATTACGTCTAACAGAGTTCTAAAGCACACATATTGTCCCTGTGATTTGGGTGGGCCAGGATGACACTTTCCTCTTCTTCAATCCAGAGTTTTGGACCCACACCCCAAACTCCTGAAATTCCATATGCCAGGTCTGGTTACTCCCTCCTAAATATAGAGGCATGGTAGGCAGAGTAAGGTTAGTTAGTAGAAGGCTGGGGACATACTTCAGGAATTGGCAGAGTAAGCACTCAGCTTATCCCCAGCCATTTTTGGAATACAGATATGAGACATAAGTTTAAGTAGACAAAAGAACTGGGGACAGGGGACAAAAGGTACGCATAGTTAAACAGTTTAGACAAAGGTGTGACCTGATTGATCATTATCTCAGGCTTCGTTCTGGTTTCTGGAGTTGTTATCTGGAGCCAAAGGATGATCTACTGCTGGGTTCAGTTTCTGTCCCTTGTCATGAAGATGCTATCATCTGTCTTTCCTGGAATCCAAGGTGATTGCTAAGTGACTGCAAATAGAACGGCTTACAGCAAAGACAGATACAATATGCAGGAGAGATGCTGAGTTTCTCCTGTTTTTAGTTAATTTGTGGCCCTGAATAAGGAGTCCAGGGTTTTCAGTTAAAGCACTTTCAAGGCAGGCTAAGATCAGAAAAGGTTCAGGACTCATAGAAACTTAATATTGCATTTAGGACTGACCACTCTCTGGCTCAGGGACCACACTCACCTGACCCAGGAACCACACTTGCTGCTCCCCACTCATTGATTATTGGATGGCAATTACCTGATTTTTTTCCTTCCCATAAGTTAGCATAGGTTTTAAAAGCACCTAGAGAAGAGAAGCACATTCTTTCTGCCTCCAGATTCCACCTGGGCCCTACTATGCTCCCTTTTTAAATTTCCTTTCTGTAACTTTTAATAAACTCCATTTACACCACGTGTCTTGCCGTGGATTCTTCCACATAGGACACCAAGAATTTGGAAGTCTTCTGATCCCAGACTCCACCCCACTGGCACCAGTTTGAGCATCTCTTATATTTCAACAGCAATCTCAGCCACCCAGACCCATTATCTTTGACCATATGTATTCTCCCAACTCTCTAGTATAAGACTAAGAGATGGGGCCACCATTGGAGCCTTGGTCCCATTTCCTGCTTGGAGAACAAGAAATGTTTCTCTCTCTTTTCTCCTCTCCTTCACCTTGTTATGCTTTATCCTGTTATATTAAAATTAATCTTTGTTAAAACTTCCACCACGTTGTGAGACACCCTGAAATGCTTTTCATGTTTGTGGATCTCAAGGACCTGGGATTTTGAGTGGAAACTAGGAAGCTGTGGGATTCTGCTCTGGTGACATTACTGCAATTATGTATTCTAGTTTTTCTTCATTAAAAATAAATAAAATTAATCCTTTCATTTCTATTTCTAAAGTTAAAATTTCTTATATAATCTAATAAAGAAATGAATGTAAATGTTTGGGCTGGAAAATCATTTCCCATAACCTTTTACTTTGTTTTGGTACCTGAAGGCCTGTGAATTAAGCTGATAAAAAAGGCCCATTAGCATGAGAAAAGAAGAGTTTATTTGTATATGTGAAGTGCATACCCACAGAAGTGCTCAGTGACAAGTGAATTTAAAGTAATTAGAAGCAGGGTAATCCTAGCTCCTCAAGAGGAAGAGATCAGGAGGATCATGTTTCCAAGCCAGCACAGGCAAATAGTTTGCAAGACCCTATCTCAAAATCAGTTATCACAAAAAAAAAAAAATTGGTGGGCAAGTGGTTCATTGTGTAGGCCCTGACTTTAAACTCTAGTAGTGTAAATAAATAAACTAATTAAATAAACAAAGTAGTTAGAATACAGGGCTGACATACCTAAGTATAAGAGGTTACAATGTTGGTTTATGTACCTACTTTAAGCAGGGTCAGGGGTGGTATAAAAAAGTTGCCTCAGGAGTACAAATATGTTTTCTTAGGGAAGACAAATGGATTTTCATGAGAACAAAACAGAAGTAAGAACATTTGTGAAAAAGTTTGTGTAGGACTGAATGGTCAGTCCTTTGGGATCTTCTTCATATCCATGAAACTCTCCCAGAGAGAGACTGGATGGCAGATTTATTCTTGGTCTCTAGTCTGGAAGTAGAAGCCACCTGAAGGTGAAGTTTATCATACTTACCAATTCTTGTAAGGTTCTGCTTTTAGTCATACAAGGGAAAACCTCAGGAGGCTTCTTCCTACATCTAATGAATCTCAGTGCCTTCTTTATAATCTTTACATCAATTCTGGGACTCTGAGTGCATCCTCAAAGAACATGATACTATTCCACACTATTCAGTATCAAATGTGATGTCATTCCTGTTTTAACAGCCATCTCAGCCACCGAGTCCCATGATTTTTCACCATGTGTATTCCACCAGCTGTCCAGTATACAACTGGGAGATGAGGACAACCATTTTGAGTTTTTGCTCCCATTTTCTCCATGGGGAACAGGAAATGTCTCTCTCTCTCTGTCTCCCCCCAGACCTGTTATTCTCACTGCAGAGATAATCTTTAGTCTGTTGGAAGAATATTCCTCTCCTAATAAACTTTACTGTAACTTTTACTGAATCTTTGCATCTTGCTTGAACTCTTTTCCTGTAGAATGCAAGAACTGAGGTAATTTTCAGGACCATTTTTCTAGTAACAGGTTGTGTTAACCCTGAAATCACAAACAGCGGAAAAGACAAAAAACAAAGTAAAGACAATAAGACAAGTTTTATTCGGGAGCAGAAGATATCTACAAATTGAGAAACACAGCTTCTCTTCAGCCAGGTTCCACACAAGGAAAGTGACCTGGGGCTTCTCTGACATGGAGAGGAAACTTGTTTCTTAGCATCCTCTGGGGGATATGCAGGATTGAGGCTGTCCAGATATTAGGAACTCACAGGAGTCAGGGTGGTTGGAAAGTTTGTATTGCAATGTACTTACAAAAGGCTAACTGGACACTTGTTTTTGATTCTGAAAAATTGCTCCCTCTGGCAGATTTAGTTCTTGACAACATGGCCCCATGGGAGTCTTCCTCCTATTAGTAAGGCTCTAAATCTCAGGAAAGGATTTTTCTCTCTCTCGCTCTCAAAATGATGTTTATTTCCTCAGTAACAACAGTGGAAAGAAGGAAAGAAAATTCTTATTATTACATGTAGAGTTTAGTTTTTCCACCTAGAAAAACCCAAATTACTTGTAGATTTGTTCAACCTAAAAAAGTGACCGTTTCTTAGAGCATTTGCTTTGCAAGCATGGAACCCTAAGTTCAAACTTCAGTCCTAAAGAAAAAAAAACTACAACAAAAATGTGACCACTTCTTAGAGCACCTGCTTTGTTAAGTGTTAAGCCCCAAGTTCAAACCCAGTCCCACAAAAAACAAACAACAAAAATGTGACCACTTCTTATGATGAAGAATTGAATTGAGGAATAAGAATATAGAGAGAACAAAGTAATGTAATATTATCATATTTCATTAAAAAACAAAATCATACAAAATATTAATTTTAGTAACAATTTGTGATCACATATTTTATACTATTCTCTGTGTTTTGTTCAGATTATTTTATAATAAGAAAAGAAAAATAATGATGGACTCACATGTTTCTGATCAGAATAACAACATGAAATTATAAGAAAATAGAAAATAAACTTTCAAGTTATTTTTAAAATAATTATGAACTTATAATGAATGGGTTAAGTGATGCCTATATAGGTATATAGAGATAGGTAAATGGAGTTTCTAGTGACAAAGGGAATACTCAATGGGTTAAATATTATTTTTCTTCAATTTAATCGTCAGGCACAGAAGAAATTTCAATAAAACCTTTATAGCTCAAAAAAACTTCAGAAAATTCAAGAAGTATAATAACAAAATTCAATAAGAATAGCTGAAAACCACAGCAAGTTTTCTTATTGGTACACTTACAGCATGTTAGTGGGCTTAGGTAGCTGAGATCCATGGACTCCATTAAAATTCACTCAGTTTATATTTTATTCTTTCAAAGGAGACTCAATAAGATAAAAATTAGATTTTATAGGCTTTTTCCTAAATGAAAGGCATTTGACACTATTTTTTTAAAATATAAATCATAATTATAATATTTGTTTAAATTTTCTAATGAAATCTAAAAATATCATTAAAGAAGGAAAAAATAATTTATGATGTGCTTATGTTGATATTTATTTAATTTAACACAGACTTAAACTTGTGACTTTCTAAAAGTAGACTTTATCTTTAAAGCTGGTTTAGTGGCTTTACTTTTTGTTTTTTGCACCCCTGGGGTTTGAACACAGTGCCTCATGCTTGATCAGATGCACTCAACCATGTGAGCCATGGCACCAATCTTAAAGCAGCTTTAGATTCATGGGAAAAGTGACTAGGAAGTACACACAGTTTCCTTCTGCTCACTGTCTAGACATGCACAGCCTTCTTTACCATACATAACTGGACAGAGTGGTATCTTGTTATAGTAAGTGAGGCAAGACTGACATACCATTTTCACTCAAAGTCCATTGGGTGAAACACAGGAGTTGTCCAGAGTTCCTCCACAGGGACTTCATCTTGCAGTCCAACAATCAGACTTGTTCTCTTGGTATCCAACCAGGGAGAGTAGAGCTGTGCAAAGCTAGGTTTGGAGATGCTGCAAACATGTTTCCTCTTTTGTCTTTGCCCAAAGTAAGAAGAAAAAGCAGACCTGATTGAAGGGATAAAAAATAGACTCCACTTCTTTATAATAAGTGCTGAAAAGTCACATTGCAAAGCAATCTTGGTACAAAGAGGGGGATGATTTGTGCTACTTTCACAAGCAATGCACCACACTATCCACTGCTCTTACCTCCATTGTAGCTCAATCTCAACACCTGTCACATACATACTTTGCACTCCCATCTGGCCACACTTTGTTATTTCTAGTCTTCCAAAAGGTCAGGATCATTTCTAACAGATGACCTTTCATCACTCTTTTCCCTAGTGTAGAAGAGTCATCCTCAATACCATCACATAACTGATTCATCTCATCTGACCTGGGGGTTAAAGGTCACTATTTAAAATCATCCAATGATAAAGATTTTTTTTCTGGTAGCAAAAACCCATGGTCCAAACTCTGTCAGTCTATAGAGTAAAAAGAGAAATATAAAACAAAATAAAACAATTATTAAAATATCAACCACTGTACATTATCTACTGGCTCTCAGAAAAATTACAATAATAATAGAGTGTGAACTCACTGAGGCCAGGGGCTCAGATATATTAATACCAAGCTTAGTACACAGCTGTCCCTGGTAGTTATTTAATAAATAATTGCTGCTCCAATGTTTGAAGGCAAGCAACACAATTACGTTAGGACTAAAGCAATTATTTCACACAAACACTTCAGGGAAAAAGAATTCCCTGATATTGTCAAGAGATAACGTACAAATTACTCCAGGAATCCACTTTATAATCAGAAATGCTTTGTGAGAGCATCTGCTTTGACTTGGCTGCTTAATTATTCTTTTCCTCTCACAAGAGGAGAAAGTAATTACAAATGCCTGCTCTTAATTACTATCCTTTCACCCAGTGCATCTGGCCTGGCTTCTGTACTTACCACAAGCATCACAGGGTTTGCTCAGAGAATTGCATTAGGACCCAGGGCTGCTGTTTCATTTCCTCACTAAGTTACCAAACATCACTGCACCATGCAGCTTCTAAGAGCAAAGTCAACCATCTACCTCTGCCAGTAGCTTTTCTTTCTGCAGCCCTCTTCTTTGGAATAGGATTAAAATGAAGAGTCATAGCAAAGCTCCCTGATTTTATTTTTTATTCTCTCTTTTTGTTTTCAGTTTTTGATGGAAAAAGTTTGGGTTTTATCCATAAATCTGGCCCACACATATGCTCAACTCGTGACTTTCTTTATTTCTCTTTCTGGGTGTTTGACATGGCTTCAGACTTAACATGTTTATTTACTAATGTAGTATCTTCCTCTCTATACCTCTCTCTTCATCTTCTGTCATCCCCACCCCACTGCATCACCACCCTCTTCACAGTGTGGCCTCCACAGAGCTCCTTATTCTGGCACGTCACCACTTCCCACTCTCCCCGACTCTGCTTCAGTCACAGCTGTCTGCTTGCTGTCCTGAATACTGCATACTCCTCTCAGGCAGAGGTGGAGATCCAGCAGGCAGAACTTTGCCAGGGCACAGACAAATAAGGGCAGGGTTATTAATATTATTTTTAAGATTTTGGTAGCTGGCCTTTAAAAAGGAAATGCATGCTAGAAAATCATGGAGAACCTATTAAAAATGGTTGACCCTTTTTGCATGCATTTAAAGACATGGGCATGATTGTGTTGTAAAACATCTGACCTAGAGAGATTGGCATAGAGGTGTTCCAGTGCAGAGGTTGCTGACATTACTATCCTAATCCCCTTCCTAGAATCCTCTTCCCTCCTTCATGAATCTGAAGAACTCTTTCATGACCTGCAACAAATAGTACCCCTCTAACACTACTTCCCTTATCTCCAAGGCAACTCTGACTCTGTCATCCCTGACCCAGCACACCTTACTCTGTCTTCTCTGCAGCAGTGACTTGCTGATGTCAGCATTCCATGACCTGCATCTCCGTGTGTTTCCTGCCCAGGCTGACACAGGCCATGCATCATCAGAAGACCATGAATGTAAGCAAGGAGATGTTTAAAGAGTTCATGCATTCCTTAACATGAAAATAAATCTAGCCTATAATTATTCCAGCAGAAAGTTTGATTTTATTAATCAAACAGACTTTCAGCTTAGTGAGTGACTGCACCCAGAACTTTTTAAAATTTATTTTAATATTTCCCCTCGGTGCTGGGGTTGAAAGCCAGATTTCATGCATGCTACTCAAATGTTCTACAATTGCCAACCCTAGAAGTTTAAAATTTGCTAAGAGAAGTCAATGATATTTTCTTACATGGGACCATTTTTAAATATAAACTCACCTGAAATTCATGCTAAGCCTTCTTGCTTTGTATCCAATTACTATGCCTCTTGTTCATTTGCACATTTACTCATTTTACTAATTCCTCAAAACATATATACCAAATATCATTCATAGTCTGGATACTGTGGCGTGTACTGAGGATACTTCTTTTTGGAATAATTAAATATCATCTAACTCTCTCACTCTTCTTTTTTTGTTTTTTTTGAGACAGAGTCTTGTTATTATCTGGATGATACCATAGCTATGATACTACTGTCTCTACTTCCTGAGTGCTAGGATTATAGATGTGCACCACCACATCCAACTATCTAACCCTTCTTATAAGGTAGAAATTAATCAAGCATGACAATACAATTTTGTAAGTGCTGAGTGAAATTAAACAGAGGGAAGGTAGAAAGGTAAATAACTAATGAGAACGGATATCTTAAATGAGGCAGTGGTACCTGTCCTGATGTCTGATGCATGAATTGACAAGGAGGTGGGTTGGGCTAGTGTGATCCCAGGTAGATACAGTAGTGTTAGGAACTTGGGGCATAAGGAAAAAGTGTGGTACTCAGGAACTCTAGGCTCTGGAGTGTCTGCATCAATGGTGGCCAAGGGTCATGACAGAGGATGGGATAGGAGACAAAGAGAAGAGGCCCTATTGCTAAGGACTTTGTGTGGCATTCCATGAGTTTCTTCCTTGCATTTGTGTAATTTCCTATTGCTGCCATAAAAATTTGTCATAAACTTCATTTAAATTTTCTATCTTACATGTCTGGAAGATAAAGTCCAAAGACATTCTATGAGACTAACACTGAGAGGACACATGGCAGAACTGCATTCCTTCGGACACTAAGAGGGAATCTGTCCTCACCTTCCCTGACTGTGGCGACTACCTGTATCCCATGCTCACAGCACTCTGACTTCTGCACCATAATTCTCAGAGTATTTCCCTTCCTATTAGAGGAGTCAGTATGGCTATACTTGGACTACAAAATAACCTAGAACAATCTCCCACCTCAAGCTCTTTAAGTTAGTCACATTGATAACAGCTTCTTTTGCCATGGAAGGTAAAAAATCTGTAACTGTTAGCAATTAGGATTTGATCATTTTGGGGGGCCATTTTGTACTTGAACTTCGAGATATTAAAGTGGCTATATGGGAATAACTTTCTAATAATTATTTTTAGGCAGGAAATTTAGATGAAAACTTGAACCATTAATTTTTAGAAGATAATTCAGAAATTTCAGTGGTCGGAAGTTTTGAATCCTTTGAATTCTATTGGAGGTTTCATCTGTGTTTTATTATATGTCCAAAAATTTTAATTGTGTGTTTTTCTAGAAAAAGAGAGTACAGAAATTTTATGGGAGTCCCAATGATGCCCCCCAAAAGATAAGAAACTATTGTTTAAGTGCAATTAGGCAATAGAAATGAATTTTTTAAGCCAAGAAAAATTATAGAAAAAGGAATCATGAACTGGCAGTTAGATCAATAAATGCACTACAACTATGTGCTGTGTGTATCCACACAGTGCCTGTAACACGTTAGAACAAAGTGGCAACATTTTCTTCATAATCATTTTTTGTAATTCACCCAGGATATTGTGATTGTCACTTTATTAACATAAATATTCTTCTTATAGCTCTATAATATTCTACTATGTGGATAAGTTTAGTTTATTTAAATATTCTCTTTGATATTTAGACTTTTCCATTGTTTTTGTATCGTAATCAATGATAAAATTAATAACTTTGTACATATAATGTTTTGTATTTGAAAAGGTATTTCAGGATAAATTCTGAGAGATGTGATAAATTCTTGTATTATAGGGTAAATGTTCACGCCATTTAGTTAGATATTGGTAAATTACTCTCCACACAGGGGAAAATTACTTCCACCAGTAGCACATGTAGGAGAGCCTTATAAATAACTGCTTACTAATATAGGGAGATGGTAGACTTGTGCAATTTTATCAATCTTATCTGTGAGAAATTATCATTCTAGGAACTTATTATTTGTCTTTCTTTTAGCAAGAGTAATGTTGAAGTTGGGCATGGTGGTAGACACCAGTAATGCAAGTTGCTCAGGAGACTGAGGCAAGAAGATTGTGAGTTTGAGGTCAACCTGGGCAAAGTTAGTGAGAACATATCTCAAAAACCAAATAGAAAACAGAAAAAGGGCTGGAGATGTGGCTCAAGTGGCAGAGTGCTTGCCCAGCATGATCAAGGTCCTGGGTTTAATACCTCAAAAAAAGGGAGAAATATATTTAAAATATATTTAAGCACCTTCTTATATGTTTAAGTCCCTTTTTTTAAACATTTCAGCATTTTATCAAGTCATCAATTCATGTCTTTTGCCCATTTTTTGGTTAATGTAGACAATCCTTTTATAAAATGTTAATATATGTGAGATGATCACACAGTTAAGTACACATAGATGGAAAATTCTCAGTAAAATCCTTGCAAACTGAATTCAACATCACATTTAAAGATCATAAGCCATGATCAAGTTGGGTTTATTGCATGGTGCAATAATTGCTCAACATACACAAACCGATAGCCATTACACAGCATAAAAACACAATAGGAACAAAAACCACTTGATCAGATCAATAGATGCAAAAAAAAGAAACATTTGGCAAAATTAAACATCCTTTCATGATAAAAGTTCCAAAGTAGGAATAGATGGAAGATACCTCAACATAATTAAAAATGAATTCAGCACAATACCCATAAAAATTTGAACATCATTTTTAACAGAAATAGAAAAATCAATCCTAAAATTCATATGCAAGTACAAAAAACTGCCAAAAGTCAAAGCAATCCTGAGCAAAAAGAGGAACACAATACTAAACTTCACACTATACTACAAAGTCAGCAGCACAAATATCATGGTCCTAGCTCAAAAATAGTTACAGAGACCAGTGGAATGGTATAGAAAGAATACCTAGAAAATAAGTCCACAAAGTTACAGCCATCAGATTTTTGATAAAAGTACCAAAACTTATGTTGGAGAAAGAAAAATCTCTTCAACAATATTTCTGGGAAAACTGGATGTTGGCACATAGAAATCAATTCTAAATGAATCAATGATGTAAATTAAGAATGGAAACTTTGAAGCTAAAAGAAGAACACATGGGGTTAGGCAAAACCTTTCTGAGTAAGACTCCAACTGTTCAGTAAATAACATCAAGAATTCACCAATGGTATTCTGTCAAGTTTAAAAGCTTCTGCACACCAGGAAATATTTATGAGTTTCAAGAGGCATCATATAGAATGGTAGAAAATCTTTGCAACCTATTCATCCAATAAAGCATTAATTTCCAGAATATATGAAGAATACCAAAAGGAAAAACAAAAGAAAGAATAATCCAATTAATAAATGGGCCAATGTGCTGACCACACAGTTCTCAGATGTCAAATGGTCTGCAATTAATGATATTTCAAGAAAATGTTAAGTCATCATTTTCATTCATAACTTTATGAAAGAGAAATCCAAGCATATTAAATTAAACTAGATATTTTCAGTGGTAACTGGAAGAATATCATCTCAAAATACTGAAGGAACTTAAAAATAAATTTATTTCCAAACAGTGGTCTTTAATGGGCTGTGGAAAACAGAATAAAAATTATAGGAGATAAAAAATTTTGGAGTTTTAAAGAGGAAATGGATTGATAAAATTATTCATGTTTTGTTCATTTTGACCAAGACTCTAGAATACATTTTGGACATGGTGTTGGGGGAAATGATGAGTTCAGGTAAAATGCTGATGTGGTTAAGGGGCGTGCAGGTGTAAGTGCACAATACATAGCTGAATATGTGATCCTGCAGCCCAGAGTAAAGGCGTTGGCTCGGGTACTTCAATGGACAGCATCCTTGTGTGGATGCTATTTGATGCTGTTGGTGATATCTGATGCTGTATCTCGAAGGGAGTCCCTCATAGAAATCCAGAAGAAATTAGATGCAGGCTGCAAGGAAACTTGAAAAAGCATCCATTTTAAGATTACACATAGAAAAGAGGAAGGTGCATGGAAGCCTAGCTGTGGTAGTCAGGGACAGGAGAAACAAACCATGGCAAGGAGAAAAGAGCATCCCAGGAGGAAGTGGCCAAGGGTTTAAGGGGCTCAAATACCAGAGAGTGCATAACCTCTGAACTGAATATTGATGGGAAAACAGGTGGATTTTTAAAAAAATCCCTGCCTTCAGTACATTAAATGAGTCTCTGAGGGTTGAAGTTTGCATTGAGAAATCTAGACCAGCCAGAGTGTGTTCCATTACTTTTTATTAAAATGTGGTCTTTTGGAAGAATACTTCTATTGTTTTTCACACTGGTATTCCTGTTTACATGTAAATCATTTATTAATGTCATTAAACAAGTGTTTTAATATTTAGTATGTATCAATAGCTATAACTCAGGTAAATAACATTCTTTTTTGTCCTGAATGTTCAGTTTTATAGTGTGTAAAGGAGTCTAAGACCAAAGAGGATAAGAACCACAAGTTTAGTTGACTCTTTAAAGAACAAAAATGTAAAAAGTCAGTGAAAACTGTGAGGGGAATGCTGTGTCAAAGGAAGACTGTTCTTATGTTGAAAGTAGAAAAGACCTATTTATGCTTAAATGCTGAGAGGAAAGAGCAAGAGAGAATAAGGAACAGTGAATATAAGAAGAAGAGAGGACAAATGGGAGGTGACAAATCAACTTTCTCTAACATTGTATTACTCTGGGCATACCTAGCACCACACTTGCATCTTTGTTTTCAAATCCTTTTTGATTAAAGGAACTACATACTTTATAGAAATGATTGAATCCAGTGCTGCACCAGGGAAACTATAAGAGCCGGGGGTGTATTGTGGTACCATTAAAACAGGGAATAGCCCATCAAAGGATGGGATTTGGAAAGACTCTGGCCAACCTGAGGTACTCCCAGGGACCATACATGGGGTAGTTGGAGCAACAAAATAAATGACAAATTAAGCCCACAGACTATACAAGCATCAAGATGTCCACACTGAGTTCAATAAGTGAATGAAGAAGCAGACAAACAAGGGAGAAAGGACAGTTGTTCTTTACAAAAGCATCGTAAGTAATAAATGTGGAAGAATTGAAGCAAACAAAAATCACCAACTTGAGAATAAATAAAATATTTGCAGTCTCAATGTATCTCTCTTCAGGAACTTCTGGATTAAATATTAAGAAATAGCTATTGAATGTGCAGGAAATCCAGCAGCTAACAGCTGTCTAGGTGACCAGGTCAATGACATGAACTATGGAGAGGATGTTCTAAATGTGTTCCACATTTATCTCTGGGTGTCTGCCGAAGAATGTTGAACCTTAACTCAGTGCTGAGAAAATATCAGACAAACCCAAATTGAGGGATAGTTTGCAAAATAATTGACCAGTATATTTCCAAAGTGTCTAGTCATGAAAGGCAATGTAATAGGCAGATTGCTCCTCCCTCTCCAGAAATGTTTATGCCAGGATACTGGACCTCAATGCACTAAACTGATTTGCAGATGTGGGATTGTGGACTTGGAGGTGATTATCCTGGATTATTCATGGAAGTCTGACCTAGTCACCCAAACCCTTGAAGGAAGAGCTTTCTCCTTGTCAGACTGTTCTATGCTAGACCAGGAGGGAATATCACAGAGATTCCAGATGTGAGGAAACTTGATGCTATGGCTCTGAGCTGACATGCCAAGCACAGGGCTAGGCGAGGGAGGACACTGGGAGTTAAGAAAGGTCCCATCCACAGTCAGCAAGAAACCCAATCTTCAGTCTTAGATCTCAAGGACTGTATTCTGGCATCAGCCTGAATGAACTAGGAACTGGTCTCTTTCCAAAGCCTCAGAGTGAATTTCAGGCAAATCAATTCCTTCAGTTTTGCCTTGTGAAATGGGAGCAGAAAAATCAGGGGAGACAACTAACCTCCAAAACTTTACAAAAAAAAAAAAAACTTTGTTATTTTAACATGAAGTTTGGTCTAATTTCTAAGAGAGAATAGAAAATGGAGAAGGCAGAAAATAGAGAAGGGAAGTCTGAGAAACTATTTGAATGGAGGAGTCCAAGGAGACAACTGTCAATGTGGGGTCCCAGAACCCAGAAAAGCATTGCTATGCAGAACCATGAAGCCCAAGTGTGGACAACAAGGTTGGTGTCACGCAACCATGTATCATGGTTGTAAGAGTACTCACAGAGGGAAAGCTGTGTAAGGGGCACACAGAGCTCTCTGTGCTGTTTTCAGCATATTTGTAAGTCTGCAGTTCTTTTAAAATCAAATGCTAAAACCAGCCTCTCCAAGTCCCACAGTCTTCCTGGAAATAACTGTACACAAGGGAGCCTGCCCACCTCTGAACACCTTACATTTGCAATCTTTAGGTACATGGTCATCTTTGAAGAACTTATTCCATGAAGCAATTTAACATGAATACTGAAGAGATTCTTATAATATGATTCCTTTCAAAAAAGGCTTTTGAGAACAGGTGTGGTAACTTGAAGGTTGTTCTTTGTGTCCTTTTCCCAATGAGCTCAGGCTGGGTCCTAACCCTGAATTCCACAGTAGTGGTTAGGTAAATGACAGAGCAATTGTCAGTTGAGTAACAATTTTAAAAAATCTGTACCTCTACAAAGGGAGGTTTAGACAAATAGTAGATCAATTTTATTTTGCTATAATTATTTATGGAAAAGGTTAGGAACTGATTTTAGCCAGTTAAGTACAGATTCGGATATTTTATTTGCAGCACTTTCAATATTGAAGTTTTTTTCCTAGGTTTTAAAATTATTTTTAAAATAAAAATATTTTTACTGGGGGTACATTGCGATATTTACAAAAGTTCTTACAATGTATCATGGTTGAATTCACCCTCTCCATCATTCTCCTTTATCCCTTTTACCTCTGCTCCTGGAGAATTTCCAACAGGTCTCATTTGTATACATGTGTGCACAATATTTCTACCATATTCATATTCCTACTGTCTTTCCTTCCTGTTCTCTGTTTCTGATTAAAAAATGACATTTTTGTTTATTTAAGATATCTATACAGGATGTTTCATTGTGACCTTCCCATGTATAGATGTTTTATAACTTGAATTGATTCATCCATTCTATTTTTCTTCTTTCTGCCTTAGTCTGCTTATGGTGATTTCAATAGGCTTGAAAATTCTATACTCATTCTTGTATAGGAAATGCATTAACCATATTCACCCTCTGAACTTCATTCTTTTATCCTTCTTCTCTCTTATGTGACTTCCCCTTCACAATAGCTAACAAAACTGCCAAAATGCCCCACTACTGATGGATCAAGAAAATATGGTATTTATAGACAGTAGAATTTTATTCAGCCATAAAGAAGAGTGAAATTTTGTCATTTGCAGATAAATGGATGGAATTGGAGAACATTATTATAAGTAAGGCACAGGTTCAGAAAGCCAAAGGCTACATATTTTTTCTCATATAGACCCAATACAAATACAAGCAATATTTTAAAGGTGCTCTCTGCCTCCAGGGCACTCAGACCTGGCAGATAATGACCTCCTTTCAAGGTCAAGCTGTCTTTCCTTGTTTCCCTTTGCCTGGTTCTTCTAATCCGTGGTGTCTTTCTCTCCATTTACCTATAAGAATCTGCTATCACTTCCTTGGACCCAGTTGATTTGCTTGGGAGCTCCACAGTCCTGCTTTCTTTCCAGTATAAATAGAATATAGAATTAGATTGACCATACATGGGCTGAGTATTCCATGAGCAAAGTGGTTGGGACCACAGTGCTTTGGATTTTGAATCTTTTGTATTTTGGAATATGAAATATTGATAATGCCATATTTTTGGCATTGGACCCAAGACTAAGTATAAAATTGATTTATGTTTTATATATACCTTGATCATTATTTTAGTTCTTGTTATTTTCATTTGCAGCCACAAGGGTTCTAAGTCAAACAAACAGCTTCTTTCACTTCATATTTGTCACCAGTCACTTGAAAACCTAAATTGTTGTCTGAACTGTGAGACATAGCAAAAATAAACAAGAGCTTTATTTTGACCTTGATTTATTTGCTAGTTTTGCTGCTTGCTTTTATTTATGAATGAATGATGATATTTCTATGACTTATTCACCAAAGGGATTTGATGATCATTCAGAAAGACTCATGAAGAAGAAAATGGATGCTGAGTCCTGAGGAGAAATGTAGTGCAAAGTGGTAGAGAGAAATGGAAAAACAACAAACACTCAGCTGAGGATCCATGTATATGCTCTGAGACTCTCAAAACACTGAAAACAAAGTGGTGAGATAATTGTATTTGCAAACATTATACATAAAAGGAATATTGATTTATGAACTTCTGCTGTGGGGTTATATATGCACACACCTATTTGCTCAAATCTAATTTTTCTATTATTGTTTTTATAATGAAATTGCTGAATCTATCTGTGTAGTTTGACAGTGGGTTTTACCTAGTAGAATGGATTATACACATTATTAATGAAAAAAAAGGGAGATCTAATGAGATGTAAGAGAACAGAAAAGTAAACTTAGATTTCAAGTTGGCAAGGCATGAGGACTTTGTCTTAAAAACATCAAATACAATTTACCTAACTGAGAAGAACTGGCTAAAACTGTAAATCCTAAGAAAAATGTCTCTGTTTGTTTGTGTGCCTCATTTGTTTGTGTTTGGGACCCTTCCTGGCAGACAGAAACAGGTTAGGGTACAGGATAAGTTCTGAAACAAACCTAACAATGAATAAGTAATCAGATCAGGTAAAGCTATATAGAATAGAAAGAAGACAAATATATTTGAATCAAACAGGATAACAAGTAATTTATTGAAAATATCCTCTATTTGTGAGGAAAAAGAGACTGAGAAACTTTGGGAAGCTTGTAGAAAGTTCACCCCTAACAAAGGAGAGAATGAGAACAAGACTGAGATCCATCAGCCTGGAAGCTCACAGTCCCTCCCATGACCACCACTGACACTTGAAGTCTAGAAGGTTCTCTCCCTCAGAGCAGAGAGCACCTTTAGACATGAATGAGAGTTTGACTGTTTTATCATTTAATTAAGGATTATGTATTGCTTAAGAAAATGAAGAAAGCAGCTATGCATGGGATGCATGTTTGTAATCCCAGCACGTGAGGCAGGAGGATCAGGAGTTCAAGGCTGGCCTGGGCTACAGAGCAAAAACTTGTCTCAAAAACAACAGAAAAGAAATTAAGAAATTAGACTTTAAATCACATGCAGCTTACCACTGCAAAAAGGCCTTGGGCAGGTGAGGCTTACAACCCTGATTTAATTTTAATTTCTATTATGCTGTTATCATAATTTTCAATGAAAATACAAGACTAGTGTCTGATATAATACATTCACACAAAACTGCTCTTGATTAAATGCAGCTTATTTAACAATTACTGATAAATTCAAAGGTAAAATATTCAGATGGTGTTTTCCAGAAGGATATCATCAGGAAGTAAGAATACTTCCTAGAAGGAAGGGAACCCACCTACATGGTTCTCTATGAACTGAACTCCAGAAATAGTGGCTCATTTGAGGAGGGAGAAAAGGCATCTTTTTACTTGACCTTATATAATGGCTTCTAAACACTGATTTAAGCAAGAAGGTAAGCATGTTCTCTCTATTTCTTGCTCTATTCTTTTGGGTGTCTGTGGGTGTTTGAGGCTTGCATGCAGACATGAAAGGAGTCTTGCCCATGCATAGCACTTTAGACTTCCATGAAGCCTCTCCTTATTTCCTTTCCTCCTGGGGCAGGCAGAACTCCAGGACTCCCACAAGACTCCTACCCATTGTGCACATTTTCTGTGTCACTCATTCCCACATGTTTGAATATGACTGTAGCTATCATGAGATGTCATTCACACAATTAGGTCATCATTCTATTGACTTTGAGTTTGTCAAAGGATGTTAATCAGGTGGGTCTGGCTTAATCATATGGGTCCTCAGAGGATATTGAGCCTCACAGAAGAAGTCAGAGACAAGGAGTGTGATGGGGAGTAGAGCAGCTCCTGGGTCTTGAGGGCAGTCTCTGGCCAATAGCTAGGAAGACCAGGGGGCTTGACACTGGAGGCACAGGGAAGTCAACTCTGCCAATAACTGGTGTGCTTTTGGAAGTGAATCCTTCCCTATTTGATGCTCCAGATGAGACTAAAGCCAGGGGCACCTTGATTTCAACCAGGTGAGGCCTCAGTATGTATCCATAAACCCTCTATGAGTTACTGAGTTCTATTCTTGTTTCTCAGTGTCCATTTTGTCCTTTAGTAACTCTTGGACACTGACAGGCTATCTTTAGCCTATTTCAGTCCCTGCTTAGTATTCTTCATGGGATGTAATCCTTGACTGGTTTTTGTTTACTATTTATAGACTTCTACTGAGCCAGTCTCATCATATCAATCATTCAACCTAAATGTGAAATCACACACACACACACACACACACACACACACACACACACACACACACATCCAAGGATTGTGATGCTTGTGGTTAGTATTTTTATACTTTACCACAATTCTACAGAAATGTGCACAAATGTTTATTTCTGAATTAACAGTGGTAGCTATGATGGTTTTGATAATCACCCTGTGTCAGACACACAGAGGGAGAAAGGTAACTTTCTCACTTTATAATCAATGGTTCTCTTTGGGTTAAATTTGACATTTCCTATTTTTAAACATTTTATTTTTATGAGTATGTAATTGCTGTACAGGAGGATTCATTTTGACATTTACTTATACGCTTACAATATATCTTAATCAGTTTTACCTCGTCTGTCATTCTTGCTCATCTCCCCTCTCTTCTTAGAATAATTTCAGCAGATTTTATTGATCTATTTTCATACATGAATGCAGAATACATCTACCATATTTATCCCCCTGACCTTTTTCCTTACACTCTTCCCTCCTCCATTGGTACTGACTGCCAGACAGACCCGTTTTACATTCCTGTCCTTCATTTTTTAAGTGTATATTGACTGTTTAAGGAGGTTTTCCCTAGCATTTGAGACATGTGTACATGGTGCTTTAGTCAGTAGTCAGATTAACACCCTCTTTCACTTACTCTTTCTCTGTCACCCAATCCTCTGTTATTCAACAGCTTACAGTGCACTGCATTATACTGTCTCCATACACAGAGGCAATGTTTCTGTGCTTCAGTGTTTTTCACGCTCGAAAATTTTCTTCCCCTTTCCACCTCCCCAGTTTCCTTAGACAGACCCACTTACACAACCATTTTCTGTGTGTGTGTGTGTATAGAGTCATACATATATATGTTTATATGAACATTTATCTTTTAGGTCTAGCTTCCATATATGAAGAAAAACATATGACCTTTGACCTTTTCAGCTTGACTTACGTAGCTTAAGATGATGTTGTCCGGTTTCATCCATTTGCCTGCAAACAACATAATTTCGGTCTTCTTTATGGCTGAATAATACTCCATTACATATCCATATCACATTTCCTTTATCTTATTGTCAATTGTAGGGCATCTGGTGCTATTTCCAAGTAGTGCTGCAATAAACATGGGTATATAAGTGACTATACTGTGTCCTGGCTTGCATTCCTTAGGTTTTATGCCCAGGAGAGTCTATTTTTAGTTTTTGTTCAATGTATATACTGCTTTCCACAGAGGTTGCACTAACTTACATTCCCACCAATAGTGTAGAAGGGTTCCTTTCCTTCCTGCCCATCCTTGGCAACATTTGTTGCTTTTATGTTATTGACGACAGCCATTCTGACTTGGGTGAGGTAAAATCTCAGTGCTGTTTTGATTTGCATTCCCTTTATAGCCAAGGATGTTGAGAATTTCTTCATGTATTTTTTGGCCATTAATCCTTCTTCTTTTGACAATTGTCTGTTCAGTTCCTTTGCCCATTTATGTGATGGATTGTTGTTTTTTTCTAGAGTTACTTTTTCAGCTCTCTGTGTTTTCTGGTTGTTAATCCCCTGACAGATGTACAGCTGGCAAAGATTTTCTCCCATTCTCTAAGCTGTCTCTTCAGTCTAGTGACTGTTTCCTTTGCTGTGCAGAAGCTGTTTAGTTTCATGCAGTTCCATTTGTCAGTTCTCTCAATTGCTGAGCTGTTGGAGTTCTACTCATAAAGTTATTACCTCTGCCTGTGTGAACCAATGCATTCTCCATTTTGTCCTGGAGTAATTTCACAGTTTGAGAAATTTCGTTAAGACATTTGGTCCACTTTGAATTGATACTAGTGAAAGGTAAGAAGCTGGGATCATGTTTCAATCTTCTACAGGTGAATATCCAGTTTCCTCAAGATCATTTGTTGAGGAGGCTGTCTTTTCTTCAATAAATTGTTTTGTACTACTTTGTCAAAAATCAAATGGCTGTAGCTGGGTATGTTTGTGTCTGGGTCTTCTATCCTGTTTTGCTGGTTTTCATGTCTTTTTTTGTGCCAGTAGCATGCTGTTTTTATTATATGGCTGTATAGTGTAATTTGAAGTCAGGTTTTGTGATACCTCCAGCATTGCTCTTTATGCTCAGGAATACTTTGGCTATTCAAGGTCTTTTGTGCTTCCATATGAACTTTAGGACTGACTTTTTTATGTCAGGGAAGAGTATCATTAGAATTTTGATAGGGATTTATTGAACATATATTTCTTCCACTATTATAGTCATTTTTACAATATTGATTTCACTGAACAATGAGCATGGGCTGGCCTTCCATCTACTAATGTCTTCATTGATTTCTTCCTGTGGTGATGTATAATTTTCATTGTATAGATCTGTCACCTCCTTTGTTCAATTTGTTCCTAGGCATTGTAATTTTCTGAAGCTATTGTGAATGGTATTGGTTTCCCGATTTCTTTCTCAGATTGTTCACTATTTGTGGATAAAAATGTTACTGATCTTTGTGTATTGATTTTGTATCCTGCTACTTTGATTGTGAAATATGTTTCTTGTAGACAACAGATTATTGGATCTTGCTTTTTGATCAAATGTGAGAATCTGTCTTTTGATTGGCAAGTTAAGTCCATTTACATTTAGGATTTTGATTGAAAAGTATTTACAGATTCCTGTGTTCTGTTACCTTTTTTTCCCTCAGGTTGAGTCTCATGTTGATTGTTCTTTACTTTTGGCATGGTTCATTCTCAGGTTTTGCTGGTTTACTGTGTTTTTCATGCTTGCTACTTTCCTAGCTGTCATGAAAGAGAGAAATAAAACTCATTTCCCCCTCTGAGTTTTATTCTTTCCTGACCTCTCGTGTTTGTCCTTGTTTTTCATTCTCTTTCATGTGAAATATGCCTTTAAGTATCCTTTTAATGCAGACGTGGTGAACATGAACCACATTAGCTTATCCTTATCTTGGAAGGTCCTAATTTCTCCATAGAGTTTGAAGGACAGCTTTGCTGGATATGGTATTCTTGATTGACAGTTATTTTCTCTCAGAGCTCTAATTATATTGCTCCGTGCTTTCCAGCTTTTAGAGTTTGTGCTGAAGTTCTGAGGTGATTTTGTAGTGTTTACCTTTGTATATAAGCTGGTGTTCTTTTCTCGTGACTTTCGGTATCCTTTCTTTGTTCTCTAGTTTTGCATTCTAATTACGATATGACATTGGATTGTTCTTTTCTGGTCGTGTCTGTTTGGAGTGCCAAATTTCTCCTATACATGGGTGTCTATATTATAAAACAGATTTGAGAAATTTCCTGCTACAATTTCATTGAATAGGTTTTCTATGTCTTTAGTTTGATTTTCAACAACTTTTTCCACCCTGTGAATTCTTAGGTTTTGTCTTTTGATTGTGTCTCAGAGTTCTTGTAGGTTATAGTCATGTTTTTTTTTTTTTCTTTGTGGTTGTTTGTATGAAGTACCACCTTGATACTGATCCTGTCCTTTCTCCATCTCTGATATTTTTCTTCTATTTGATTTTATTTGAAGATAATACTATCCTCTGTGGGTTTTATTTGATTTATTGGGGTTTACAGTTCCACTTGGTTGGTTTTCATAATTTCTATTTCCTTCCTGAATTTTCTTGTCCATGTACCACCTCTCTCGTTTAGGTATTGGACTGATTTCCTAATTTGAATCCTCTTTGAGGTAACTGATGATTTTAACAGTAGGCTTCCAAATTCTGTCTCAGACATTTTGGTCAATTCATTTGGTCAAAACTGGATTCTAATTTTGAGTTGTTGTGGTGGGTTTTTAGAGGTGAGACATTGCTTGGTTTTTCAAATGTAAATTTCTACTTTGTGATTTGTGCATCTGTTAGTTTAAGTTTCTCTTTTACTTCCTTGTGTGAGTAGAGCACCTACTGCAGTAACATGTTTAACAATTCAGCAATAAATCAAGTATTTGAATAAATATGAAACAATTGGAATCCTTATTTGTCTACTCACTAAAGTTGCATGTGAGCAAAATTCTGATTTGTAGGGGGGATGATTTGGGAGCTTAACACTCCATGATAGGTATATGGAATGGAAACTGGGTGTTGTGAGGGTTTGGTGTGAGGAAGAGAGTTGAATGGGATGATAGTAAGAAGGGGAGTTAGGTGTAGGAGGTAATAATATGAGAGAATTCTATGTATTGATAACAGAGCCATAGAGAATGGTTTGGAGGATGAGGAGGAATAAAAGAGAGTAAGAAAAAAGAGATTCCAATGACTATAAGCCAAATTAAAGAGAAAGTAATAAAACAAAAACAGAAAGAAAAAGGAGAGAAACAGATTGTTGTTGGTGTATAGAAAAGCTAATGATTTTTGTAAGTTGATTTTGTATCCTGCCACCTTGCTATAGCTGTTTATGGAGCCTAGGAGTTTTTGGGTAAAGTTTTTTGGGTCTTTAAGGTATAGCATCATGTTGTCTACAAATAGGGATATCTTGACAGTCTCTTTACCTATTTATATTCCTTTATTTCTTCTTCTTGCCTATTTTCTCTGGTTGGGAATTCCAGTACTATGTTGAATAGGAGTGGGGATAGTGCGCAACCTTGTCTCAGTCCTGATTTTAGGGGAAATGGTTTCAGTTTTTCTCCATTAAGTGTGATGTTGGCTATCAGTTTGTCATATATTGCCTTTACAATTTTGAGGTACTTTCCTTCTATTCCTAGTTTTCTTTAAGCTTTTATCGTGAAATGGTGTTGGATCTTGTCAAAGGCTTTTTCTGAATCTATTGAGATTTCAAGTGGCTTTTGTCTTTGCTTCTCTCAATTACATTTATAGATTTGTGTATGTTGAACCATCCCTGCATCCATGGGATGAAGCCAACTTGGTTGTGGTGAATGATCTTTCTGATGTGTTGTTGGATTCTGTTTGACATTATTTTGTTGAGGATTTTTGCATTGATGTTCATTAAGGAGATTGGCCTAAAGTTCTTTTTTGGAGGTGTCTTTTTCTGGTTTTGGGATGAGTGTGATACCGGATTCATAAAATGAGTTAGGCAGTTTTCCTTCCCTTTCTATTTCTTGGAAAAGTTTAAGGAGAGTTGGTATTAGTTCTTCTTTAAAGAAATGATAGAATTCAGCAGAGAATCCATCAGGTGCCAGACATTTCTTTTTTGGGAGACTTTTTATTGTTGTTTCAATTTCGTTTTGTTTTATGTATCTATTCAGGTGATTAATATACTCTTGATTTAATTTTGGGTGGTCATAAGTATCTAGAAATCTGTCCATTTCTTCAAGATTTTCAAATTTATTAAAATATAGGTTCTCAAAGTAGTCTCTGATGATTTCCTGGAATTCTATTGTGTTTGTTGTTATCTCCCCTTTATATTTCTGATTTTACTGATTTTGGTTTTTTTCTCTTCATTTTAGTCAGGTTTGCCAGTGGTCTGTCAATCTTGTTTGTTTTTTCAAGGAAACAGCTTTTTCTTTCATTGATTCTTTGTATGGTTTTATTTGTTTCTATTTCATTATTTTGGCCTTTATTTTTATTATTTCTCTCCTTCTGCTTGTTTTGGATTTTGCTCATTCTTATTTTTCTAAGAGTTTGAGATGTAGCATCAGGTCATTTATTTGAGATCATTATGTCCTTTTAATCTATGCACTCATGACTATAAACTTTCCTCTTAGAACTGCATTTGCTGTGTCCCATATGTGATAGTTTGTGTTTTCATTTTCATTAACTTCTAGGAACCTTTTAATTTCTTCTTTTATTTCATCAATGAACTATTCATCATTGAGCAATGTGTTGTTCAGCTTCCAATTGTTTGCATGTTTTCTAGCATTGTTTTTGTTGTTCAGTTCTAGTTTTAATGCATTGTGATCAGATAAAATGCATGGGATTATTTCTATTTTCTTATACTTGCTGAGTCTTGCTTTGTGCCCAAAGATATATCAGTTTTGGAGAAAGTTCCATGGGCTGCTGAGAAGAATGTATATTGTGCAGAATTTGGATGAAATATTCTGTAGACATCAGCTAGGTCCATTTGATCTATGATGTGATTTAATTCTAGAATTTCTGTTGATTTTTTTGTTTGGATGACCTATCTATTGTTGATAGGGTGGTATTACAGTCTCCCACTACTACTGTGTTGGAGTCTATATATGCTTTTAGGCCCTTCAGATATGTTTGATGAAATTGGGTGCACTGACCTTGGGTGCATACAGGTTGATAATTGTTATTTCCTTTTGGTGTATTTCCCCTTTTATTAGTATGGAGTGTCCTTCTTTATCTTGTTTGATCAATGCAAGTTTGGAGTCTACTTTGTCTTAGATAAGTATTGCTACTCCTGCTTGTTTTCAGGGACCATTGGGTTGGTAAATCTTCTTCCAGCCTTTCACCCTAAGCCAGTGCTTATTTCTGTCAATGAGATGTGTCTCTTGCAAACAAGAGATTGTTAGATCTTCATTTTTAATCCAGTTTGCTAAATGGTGTCTTTTGATGGGGGGATTAAGTCCATTAACATTCAGTGTTAGTATTGATAGGAATGTGGTGATTCCTGTCATTCAGTTGTTTTTGTTGTTTAAGGGTTTGATTGTGTGGAGCTAAATCAGTGTTATTCTCTGATACCTTGTTTTTTCTTCTCCTGTGTTTTGGTACTGCCTGTCCTTTCATAGTTTTGTTTGCTTTCATTTTCTTGGTGAAGAATTCCTTGAAGAATCATTTGTAGTGGTGGGCTTGGTGGACATATATTGTTTTAGTTTCTGCTTATCATGGAAGATTTTTATTGCTCCATCTATTTTGAATGATAGCTTTGCTGGGTAGAATATCATAGGGTTGAAGAAATTTTCATTCAGCATCCGGAATACCTTGCTCCATGCTCTTCTTGTTTTTGAGGATTCTGTTGCAAAATCTGCTGTGATTTTGATAGGTTTACCTTTGTATGTCATTTGTTTTTTCTCTCTTACAGCTTTCATATTTCTTACTGTATTCTCTGTGCTTGCTGTTTTAATGATAATATGTTGTTGTGTAGTTCTATTTTTGTCAAGTCTCTTTGGTGTTCTGGTAGCTTCCTTCACCTGAATGGGCATAGCTTTCTTTAGATTTGGGAATGTTTTTGTTATTATTTTGTGGAATATATTACGAATCTTTTTTGCTTGCATCTCTGCTCCTTCAATGCCCATGATTCTCAGGTTTGATCTTTTGATTGAGTTGGTGAGTCTTTCATATTCCTTTCACAGGTCTTGAATTATTTCACTAGTGACTCTTCAGTTTTTCCTTTAATTTCCATTTCATCTTCAAGTTTTTAGATTCTGTCTTCAACTTGTTCTAGCCTGCTGGAGTGACCTTCCATTGTGTTTTGTATTTTTGTTTCATTCTTTTTTCTGTGATTTTACATATCATGGGTCACTTCCTCTTTAATACTGTTCATTTTCATCTTTAATTCATTTATCTCTCTACTTACAGTGTTTTCTGTTTCATGTTGGTGTTTATTTAGGGCTCCTTTGAGTTCATTAATTTGTTTTTGTGTCTTCTCATATTCTTTATTTTTGTTGTCTTGAAATT
Source organism: Castor canadensis (assembly GCF_047511655.1). Lineage (NCBI taxonomy): Eukaryota > Metazoa > Chordata > Mammalia > Rodentia > Castoridae > Castor > Castor canadensis. Next base: position 113,966,518 of record NC_133388.1, read on the forward strand.
TCTTGAAAGCCTTTTGTATGTTTTGGTTGACTATGTCTAGTAAAATCTCCATGAAATTCTCAGTGATTACTCACAAGATTTCTTCTTTAAAGTTGTTCTTGTAGGCTTCTTTGAGTTCCTTGGCATTGTTTATTTTGTTTTATTGGAGTCTGGAACTGGGTATCCATTTTCTTCATTTCCCTTTGAATCCTGTATTAAATTATTTTGGGGGTAGATTGGTTTCCATCCCGTTTTTGTCTTCCCATTACTCCACTTGGTACTGTGCAATTATGCTCTTGATAGGCTATTGGTGGTTTCAGTCACCTGTTTTTTTTTCCCCCCCTTGGTTTAATTTTGTTTTGTGGGTGTGTTAGGTTTTTAGTTCATGTACGTATGCTATGAAAGCAAAATAAAGCAAAAACAAAAAGAATAAAAAAGATATCCAAGTAGAACAACAGGGAGAGATGGACAAACACACACACACAAACAAACAAGAAACAAACAAACACACAAAAGCATTCCAGGTTCAGGAACGCTTTCAGTCTTAGTAGTTCTGGTGTTACTCCTTCAGCATCCAATCCTGGTGTTGGTATTTAAGCAGAGGCTCTGTCTTTGTCTTGCCAGGTGGTTGGTGAGTCTCACCAATTTTTTTTTCTGTCTTTCAGCAGCAACTGCTCAGTCAGCTCCTCCCTCAGTGTGGTGTGGGAGTTTGAGTTTGTATATTGTCCTCAGGTTCTGGATAACCCCTCTGTAGCCCACCAGCTGTCCTGCTTTGGAGTTGGGTTTTTGCTGTGTTGGTTTAATGGGGACTTGTTTCTTTGCCTTGCCCCCTTTCTCTAGGGCAAGGTCAGAGATCTGTCAGCCAACTCCCTGCTGTCCATGTGTTTGCTGATTGTTTTTCAATTTTGCAGGGCTGTTTGACTTTGGGTGTTACTCACTGTCTCTGGAGATGAGCTTTGTAGACTACTACCTGCCCTATTTCAGGCAGCAGCTTATCACCTGCCCACCGTCGGCCCTTCTGACTTTCCAGTCTTTGTTTACTGAAAGTTCAAGAAGAGATCAGCTCCTTGCTCTTCCCCCTTTCTCTGATGCACTTACAGCATCTTACCCCCTCTTTGCCCCCTCTGCTGAGTGTTTGTTTTCAGTTCCTTGTTTATTGTTCAGTTTTGTCTCTTTTTGGGGGGACAGGGGTCAGTTTTCCCAGGGGGCTATGCTCCTTTATCCCATTGGTGGCTGTGGGAATACCACGTGATGCTTGGTGCTCACTTGTTTGTCTGCCAGATGTTTCCCAAGCAGGTTTGGAGCCAGTGTCTGTTGGCACAGCAGCTGTCCTGTTTTCTCAGTGTAACGTAGCAAGGAGAAGCTTTGTACAGGCTGGGGGTTGAGGGTATCAAAGTTTTGACTTTTCTTGGTGCTTTATTTCTGCCAAGTGTGGTTCCAGTGTCTCAGCAAGATTTTGATTTACAGAGCTCACGCTGTCTGTTTCTGCACTCTAGTCACCATCTTGGATTGTCCTCAAGTTGATTTTTTTAATACAGTGTTAGTGTCTTGCCTTTCAGGGTGTTCAGTGTCCTTCCTAAGGTTCTCCCTGCATCCTGCAATTCACACGGAGAAATTGGATGTGGAAAAACTGCCAGAAGATCCTGGACACAGGATACACCTGGAGAGGATTCCAAGATAGTGGAAGATGGCAAGCTTCAGTTAAAGACACCTAAATATCCATGTCTTTATCTGGAGTGATCTTTCACCCTTTAATGGTATTACATAAGAATGTACAATAAAATCTTCTGACATCTTTTAAAATCTAGAATTTTTTGCTTCCCTTAATCAGATAAATAATATCTAGATATATCAGTCTAATATATGTAGTGATTTTCTAGAAATGGTAGAGAAAATGTGGGTTTTTTTACATATATAATGTCAAGTCATGCTTTTTGGTCCAGAGCACTTGCCTCATCTAACAGCAGCATAAAATCATTGGATGAAATTGGAACAAACTCAAGTAAATATTATCCAGAAGTTTATGCTTCATTAGAACTTTCTGATTTCTGAGAAAAGTGCTTTTGAGTACTTACCATATTTCATCACCATAGAAATACCTTCATATGTGCAATCAATTCAACTTAATTTAGCACTCAAAATAGGATTATTAGTTGGGTATTTTTATCAGCATTATTTTACATTTTGTTGCCAGACTGGGTGATTACTTATAATCTGCTCCTTGTATGCCATAATTTTCAGGTTTGACTAACTAATGTGTGACAATTCTATATAGATCTGTCTTGTTCCTCTTAAGGTAATATATCAAGCAGTGGGTCATTTATGTGCTGCAGGTCAAGTTCAGATTTCTTAACAGTGGAATTCAGAGCTTCTAGGCTATTATATTTAACCTGAACATTTACCATCTGCTTTCTTTTCAAGTCTTTTACTACATGATTACTTCCCTTAGTAAGATAAATTGCTAAATCTGATTTGTTGATGTTAGACTGAAAGATATTGTGATTTGTTAGAAATAGTACGACAAATGTATTTTTATTGTATATTTTAAGTGATGCCAAGTAATCCCTTTGGTTTAAAGCACTTGCCTTGCCTGGCAACAATATAAAATTGTACCTTACGAGAAGTACCTGTTCAACTTAAGAGAGCCTTTGTCTTTGTGGTCATTGTAAACACATAGATAATTAAAAGCTATCAGATGACTGGATATGTTCTTACCAAGTCATGGAAATTACTTTTTCAGAGTTGAATTTATGCTTTTCAGCTTTAATCATACCTTATCTGTGAGAAAAAGAGATTGGAAAATGTAAAGTATAAGCTGGCATTTTTCTCTAAATTCTCTTAATACAATTGTTGCTATACTAATGAGACTTTCAAAAGTCTCCCTCTTAAGCCATTATGGTGCTCAATCTTAAAAACTACAGTCATACAACATAGGGAGATCTGCTTATCTCTTGAAGACTAAGATTATTAATTTTAGCAGCATCAAGAGTTGCCCAGAATCTGGAGGGGAATTTTATTTCTTTTGGAATAAAACAAAATGCTATTTGAAGACTAAATTACTGATTGGGAATTGGAAGGAAATATGACTAAAATATTACCAAGAAAGCAACACATCACAAAACAAAAGAGCAAAAGTTTCCTACTGGCCTGCAGCTTCATTGTCCCAACCAGTGAATTTGACTTAAAATGCCTTACTATTGACACAGTGATAACAACAACCCTGGATAAAATTAAACATCTTTAATATGAAGTCTAAGGAAAGCAAATTGCTGTAATTAAGAACCTAAGTTTATATACAACAAGAGTAATGAAGAACGAGCTACAGGACTTCACAAGGCAAGAATTTCAAATGGTGTCTTGATCATTTTGTTGAAGAATTCTAAGTTCAAAAGGCAGAGTGCTAAAACATGGGTTGGGCGGCTGAATGATCAGGAGACACACCTGATTAGAAATAGGTAAGTTATAAATTTAATATTAATTTTTAAGAGCTCTTATAACTTTGTCCTTCTAGATAACAATCAGAAAGAGAAAGAAAGAGAGAGAGAGAGAGAGACAGAGTGAGAGTTTCTTCAAGGAATAAGTTTGCTTATTTGAGAATTGAGAGGATTGCATGGAAACCAAGAGTACATTTAAGGAAGAGGGAGTGGGTAAAGGGAAACTTTTAAGGGCAACAAGGGAGGATTAGATAATTTAATTGAAAATAATATCCTTGGCTACCATCATCAATAAAAAGGGGATTCCAGTCCATGATTAAACAAGCAAAGGTTGGGCAGATATCCTCCCACAATATTCTTCATGCAAGGCTGTGGTTCTAGCAGTGATAATTATTGTTTTTGGGTATGTGCATGAGATCTCCTTCATTACCTTTCTGCAAAAGTGACTCCACTTTGATTCTGACAACTTTCACAACTTTAATTCAATATCCATCTACCTGACTTTGCTAACTCTTGAGGTCTTCCCAACACTACAGTGTCTGTGTTTTGTAGCCACTTCAACCTCAAAAGCAAGGACTTAACCATGTGTTTTTCTGTTGAAACTCTTTCAGTGAGCAAGCCTACACCAAGTGTTAAGTGAACAACATTCTGCTTCCATGTTCTAGCTCTGAGGCTATTCAAAATACATGCTTTTTCCACTGTCTGTGTTACAGAAAAGGCACAGAAGCCAAACTACACACTAGTGGACACAGTGAGAAAACTCCAGCATTGCAACCTCTTTGGTTTTATTTAAGAACTTCATTTTTGTAGATACCCCTACTTGATTCCTATGTCTCAAACCCCTTGATGTTCTGGAGGACCCACTTAAATTCTTTCCTGGTCAGAATTCCCTGGCCTGCTCATTGACAGTAAGCCCTCCTGCAGCTCCATCCCCACTTACTCTCAGGTGGGAAATTTGCAACTGTCCATGTGTGTTCCCATTAGTGTACTTGGCCCATGTCTCCTAATATTTTGGAAGCTGCTTAAATGCCACATCTGCATCTTACTCACTTTTGTTTCCCTCAAGTCTAGTACTGTGCTGTACACAAAGTTCAGGCTTAGAAACCTGTGGGAACTATGCCTTGGTTCCCTGTAACACTTTCTGCAATTCCTGATAACAAGCAGCTCACAGGGCACATATTTCCTTCCCATTAAATGAGATGTGTAATTTGGGCAGAGGGAAACATAGGGATGACCTGGGTTTTAATATTGTTCACACAGGCAGAACATTATTCCTATGGGGAGAACTTCATCAAAACAGACAATGTGTTCTTAAGGTAGCAGGAACCCATATTTTTTTCTTCTATGTAATATATTTTGCAGTTTTGGCATTCTCCTGATTTCCTGAGCTTTCTTTTTTGTCCCTCTGCTGGCTTCCTGGGTTGTGACTGGGTTCTGTAAGAGAACATTTGATTACATTGTTATGGCAGAGCAGGCATCAGGAAGGATGCATTGATCACAGCCACAGCTACCAGCAGTGAAAATCAGAAAAAGCCACTGTGCTCTCTCACTATTGAATAACAAGGCCCCTTTCAATCAATAAAAGCTGTTGCCTCTTATGTCCATTTTTACCTTCTGCACTTTCCCATGGTAGACCATGGTTCAAAAGTACAAATGGAAAATTTTAGAACTGAACAATTAAAGAATTTTAAATTGTGCACTGTTCTGAGTGGCTTGATGAAACACTGGGCAGTACGTTTTGTATCATTTGGGGCATAAGTCATCCCTTTGTCCAATCACTCACAATGTACCCCACTAAATACCTGTTAGTAACCATCTCAGTCACCAGGTTGACTGTCACTATCACTGTGTTTGTGTTGAGGAAGTCTTGTACCAAAGACAAGGGTAGTGATACAAAGGTGGCAGAGGAATGAAATCTGGAATGAAAGATGAATTCTGGTACTGTGTGGCAATGCTGGAGGGTACAAAGGAAGAAACAGAGCACATAGAGAGTTCCAGAGTGTTTGTGGTTTCTGGCATCAACTGGGACTCTTTGAATGGAGCCCTCACAGGTAAGGGGTATCTACTGTAATTTGTGAAAAATTACAAAATATATAGTACACAATTACTCATAAAGTTAATAAGAATATTAATCATTACATCTAACAATGTATAACATATTGTTTATTTTCTTTTATTTGTTTATTGAGCAAATTAAAGCAGAGCATTCAAATCCTTCTCATTTTCTAGGGCACGGTGCCTTGCTGTTCTTACACATTAACCCTGTATTAATAGGGTACATGTTTATTTTTTGTGAATAGATGTGTCTATATAAATATTTTAAATGGAAAAGATAAACCATTATAGTTAAATGTTGAATCATATTCGTATGTATATGATTTATTGATTATATTATATAATTATATAATTTATTAATTATGGAAGACTACTTAAAATATATTTGTTGTGTTGACATTATCAGTAATTGTCAAATTTATGACATTAACAAAAAGAAATTTCCTTAAAATTTATGGCATTACAATAAAGTATAAGTGATGATGAAAAACCTTCCGTTCAAAGGCTGCTTTAGTTTCTGGCCACTATGAGGAGAAGGAGAGCACAAATGTCAGAGAAGTGTGAGACAGGCCAGGCATTGAGTGTTTGCAGGGCTCAGGTTGTGAAGCTTCAGGTGGACTGAACTTCTGTGGCACAAAGAGTGACAAAATGCTGGTGAGATGCCATTCCTGCCTGAAGACTTATTTCTGCCCTTTATTTTGTCTCCTTTGCATGTGAAAAATGGCAACAGGGTAATTTGTCTATTATAGGTTAGCTTTCTGGGTGTTTTTTTTTTTTTTAAGTATCTTAATTGTGTTTTCTCCTCTTTAATTTTCCACTGTGGAAGAATGGCTTTCTATATCCCTTTACTAAATAGTTACAGCTGTTGTGAACAGGCAGAAGCTAAAGACACACTGAACATATATTTGAAAGTGAAGACATTTACTTGAATTCTTAAGGACTGTCTAGGTCACGAATTAAGTGTATCTCTTAATGCTATTCTCAGTAGAGTAGAAGTTTTGATTTTAAGAAGTAAACACAAATGAAGTGTAGATAGAAAATCCCATAAATATCATTCCCACATTGTAAAATTGCCAAATTAGTGAATAGAGGATCATACAGGCATCTATTTCTACCTTCGAAGGTAAACATACTATTTATTCTGCAGGAAGCAGAGCTATGAGAATTAAAGACTGCTTTCAGGACTCACTTCCAAAACAAAGATTTCAGGAAAATGGAGTCAATGCCACCCTGTTCATCAGTGATATCAATGGAGCAATTAAACCAACATGTGACACCAAAGTGTTAATATGTTATTTAACATTAGCAGGGAAATCTCCTCTTGATACAGCAAATTAGGTTCCTGGTGAGCCTGTGGTAAGCCATCTGAGAAGACAGCCTTGTTAGTTCTGTCTCCGGTGAAAAAGAAAAGTTGTTGCTATCAATTTTTTCCATGCCTGTAAATTCATACTGAATTTATTAAGCTATAATTTTAAACACTTACATTTTTAAAGTTTTATGTTCCACTTACACGTCTTATTATTAAGTACAAATCAAGTAATTTATAACAATCACATTAATTGGGATCTTGATTTTATATGTACTCTTATTATTTAACTACATTTTTAAACTGTTTTTTAAATGCAGCAATTTTACTTCTGACAAAATTTTTTTAGTATTTCATTAAGTCTTAAAATTTTATCAGTTAAATTCTGTACATTTGGAAAAAATTTTGAAATAATTTATTTATTTTTAAAATTTTATCGTTTTGTGTATATATTATTTGGGCGAGCTTTCCCCTCCCTCTGCCTCTGGGCAGAAAAACTATGTCAAATGTCAAACATTTTGATATCCTACACAGTGAAATTATTTATAAATTTTGTACAATTTAAGCTTTGTAGAATTGTAAACCTTAGTCAAATTTTGCAAAGTCTCAATTTGATTTAAAGCCTGATTTTTTTCTAGTAGACTGATTTCACTTAAAACTTTGAACACATAAAACACCAAATCACCACAAATTTCTAGATATCTAGATAGTCCAATATAACTTTTATTTTTTAAAAAACTAGTGTTATTCTAAATCTTCCTGAGAAACAGTTGAGGGTTAACTTCCTGGTTCAATGAATTTATGCTTCAGCAATTCCAGCTGGGTTGGGACCTGGAACTGTCTTTATCAAAGATGAACCTTCTGCCTCTTGCACTGGACACAAAGGCCTCTGCAAGGGCTGCTTTCTACAGGCTTCTGTACTTAGAACAGGCCTGCACCTCCTTTGCCCAAGACAAACCACACATCACACCACTGCAACCTTTGTTCATGTTTTATAATTCTTTGTTTCATAAGATATATAAGTATATTTTCTTATGATGTTAAAATATGCTTTCTAATTCTAAAGATACTCTAACCTGACAGAATTCAAAATACAGAATAATTTGTAAGACCACATGATAAATATGGTAATGAAATGATATGCAATTATATCCTGTTTCTCTGGTGGATTTTTAGGACTTTTTATTAACATTAATATCTATTCACAAAAAGAAATGCCTAGGATACCAAATGCATAACTTTAAGGCATCTCCACAAGAAATATTTGTCATACTGAAGAAATGTTATAAATCTTTGTGAGCTGACACTTGACTACCAGAACAAAAGGACTCCTTAATTCAGACATGTTCACCAATGCCTCCTTTCAATTGACATCTAGTCTGGTTACTCTTATGTTCCCTTGACAAGGAAGGAAAGTGCCTCCCGAGTAGGAGCAAGGTCATGGGCATATGCTCCACACTGGCCATGTGCCTTTTCTCTCAGAAAGCCATTTAAAAGAAGGTTCTAAAAAAAAATAAATACACCAAAGCTGCAATCCAAAGAAAGAAAAATGTCTAAGATCATTTTTAATCAGTGCTCTCACTTTCAGGCAGAAAATCTAACATTAGGACAATGGTCCAGGTATGTGATTGGAAGGCAATTTTCCTTCTCATAAAGAGTTTTCATTTGTCTTTGTTTTTAGGGATTGAGTGAAATGAAAGTTAGAGAAATCATTGAACGTTTTCCAGAAACTAGTATTGAATGAACACATGCAAGAATGACATGTTGTTAATTTTAATAGGACATAAAGAATCACAGCACCGCAATTTCTATGGTGTCTACCAGATCAGAACACTTTCACATTGCAGGTATATATTTGGAGAGAAGATTTATATTCAGAAAATGGGATCCTTATCTCAACTAGCAAAAACCCTTGTTCCTTCCTATTATTGCTTATACTCTCTCTTCAACAAAATTAGAGATAAGGGCAAAATAGTTTCTGCCGGGTATTGAGGGGGGGGAGAGGGAGGGGGTGGAGTGGGTGCTAAGGGAAGGGGTGGGGGAGGGGGGGAGAAATGACCCAAGCCTTGTATGCACATATGAATAATAAAGAAAAAAACCTTAAAAAAAAAAAAAAAGAAAACAAGAGACTAACAAAAAAATAAAAGATACTACTACTACACCAAAAAAAGAAAAAAAAGAAAATGTACCTAGCACAGAATTTGGGAAAAAAAGACTTCACAGGAGATGTACAGTCACAAGGTAAAGACATGACAACACAGACATCCTTGCCAAGGTGTAAAGAGGAGTAAAACCACCTCATGCAGGATAAACAGCTCTACAGGGGATGCACACTGGATATACTATCTGTTTCCTGCCATTCCTGTAGCTAAAAAGTCTTGGTGAGGTTCTGTTATGTCCTTGCATCGCAGTATCACTGAGCAGTGCTGGTAAATTTGCCTCTATGACTTGAACTTTTGTAGCTACATATATTGGACAAGGAAATTGACAAAATTTCATTAGATGGGTTAGGATTTGAGACTCATTCTCATTCTTGAAAGTAACTTTGCATATGTTGATCAGATGGATTTATCTATTCTCATTTGTTCACAAATGAACACTGGGAACCTACCAAAGACAGTATTGCTCTAAGTGTTGGGAAAAGGGTTGGAACTGTTAGGCTTTAACCTTAAAAACAACAGACATATTTCCTTGGCCTAGAGGACCTTTTGCTGGTTGAAAGATATTGATATTAATCAAGTAAACATAAAAAGGTGAAGGATGATTTAAGATGAGGATAATTCAATGACAACCAATGAGAAGTCTTAACTATAGAGATGAAAGATATTTTAGCTGAGTTCAAAATGAAAAGTTATTTTATACTCTAGCTTTGAGTGAAAAATATAATTTCCTACAAGTCTAAGTTCTTTGGGAATGTCTATCTGCAAAATATATAGTTATATAAAAATACACATAATCACACACCTTTTAAATATTATAGAAGTAAATTGGCTAACCCTTTTAATGTGAAACTTTCATTGTGTGCTTTCATTTTAGCATAATTTTTCTTTATTTTGCATAATTAAAACTAGATTTATTTATTAAGTCACAAGATAGATTTAATACTTTTAATACATCATTGTGAGTTGTAGAGTTTTTTTCTGATATTGGGACTAGAAAAAAATCATTACTATTAATATGTCTCCTCAAAGTTTGTAGGAGGTTCTTGCCAGTATGATAAGGCATAAACAACACAAAGAAAGCAGAAGCAATGAGGAAATGGGAGAAAAGTGCCATCTTTTTCTGATGAGGTATAGTGTTTAAACACCAAAAATGCCCAAAGATTTATAAATGACATATCATTGCTCCATAAATTAATTTATAGTTTCACTAAAATCCCAGAGAAAAACCCCACAATGTAGTAAATACTGAGCATTGGAGAGATTGAAAAAAAAATACAATGCTAATTGGTTTAAATGTAAGATCTGAGATTAGGGGTAATTTCTTTGAGAATCAATATCTGTTAGGAATATATATATATATAAATATGTATATTTTATATACCTATATATATTAACATGATTTCCATTATTATAATGAAGTGAAATACCTGGGACTGGATACATCCATAAAGAAAAGAGTCTTACTTTGGCTCATGGCTCAAGGTCAAGGAACAGGACCCGGGTATAACCTCCATACTTGCAGAGACCGTGTGCATCAGATGAATTTGGGACTGGGAATTTCCCACGCAGTAATATATTTACTTTAAATCCTCACTCAAGGTCACAAAGGTTTACACCTATTTTTAGAAGGAATTTTAGAGCTTTATTTCTTACATTGGGGTCTATGATCCATTTTGAAATAGTTTGCTTGTAGTGTGGTATGAGGAAGGTGTATTCATCAGGATTCTGTAGAGAAACAGAACAGTAGATGTATGCAGATGCACAGATTTGCTTCAAGAGCTGTCTCATGAGATTCCTCAGGGCAGAAGTTTGACATCTGGAGGGCTGGCCAGCAGATTGGAGACCCATGGGACCACTATTCTTCTCAAATACCTTCTTTCTATAGGACCGTGGATTCTTCTCTTAAGGCCTTGAATTCATGAAATGTGCACTACCAACATTCTGGGAGGTAATCTACTTTACTCAAAGTTACTGATCTTAAGTTAATATCATAAAAAATCTTGCTGACTGGCAAAAAGAGCTTAAGTGGTAAGAGCATCTGCCTAGCAAATGTGAAGCCCTGAGTTCAAACCCCAGTGCCACCAATAAATAAATAAGTAAATACTATCTTGTGAACAACATATAGACTCATGTGAGGGCAAATATCTGGGTACCATGACCAGCCACATGGACACATAGAAATGACTAACTCAGAAAAGGACAAGCTTCTCTTTTTTCTTCTTTTGTTTTCTTTTTGCATGTGTATTTTTGTTAGTTCCTTTTTTGTTTTCTTCTTGCAGGTGTTTTCTAGTCTTTCAATAATAATTTATTGAAAAAACAAAACCAACTTTTCCTTTAGATTGATTTGATACCCAGTTCAATAATCAATTGACTATACATACAGATTTTATCTCTGGGCAGTCAAAGCTGTGTTATAGATCATTTTGAATACCCTTATGCCTATATCATGTGCCAACTGTCTTCATTCTTACAGATTTGTGATAATACATAGGCAGGAAAGTGGAAGTCCTTTTCCTGTTCCTGATCTAAAGTGAAATGCATTCCTGTTTTCATCACTAAGCGTGATGTTAGCTCTGTGCTGCTCAATAAAGGACTTTGTAGGGTACTGATATAATTCCTTTATTTTTCTTTTACTCTACTTTTGATATTATTTAGTGGCTTCCATTGGGATTAAAATCAAGATTTAAGCTCAAATCAGTCTAGCTCAGGTTAATATCAACTTACTTTCAATAATATACAAAAGTTTTGCTACAAGATAGCTTTGTTTCTTACCCCTTATTATTGTTATTTTAATCCTATGAGTTATGTCTCTTGCATTCTAAGACAATCAATAGAAATTTTACCTGTTCTTTTTATTGCCTTACACCAGTCAGGAGAAGAAAAGTACTAAAATCCAAAATGTGCTTATATTGCCTTACATTTACCCATTGTTACCTTAACCAGTGCCTTTTATTCCTTCATTCAGATTTGAGTTATTGTCTAATGTCTTTTTATTTCAGCCTGAAAAATTTAGTATTTTCTGTAAGGCAATTCTGCTAGAAATGAATACTGTGTTTATGTTTATCAGGCAATATCTTAATTTCTTCATTTTGCTGGATAAAGAATTTCAGCTGTCTTCTTCCACTACTCATTTTTTAGACACAGATCTTGCTTGTCCCTCATATTACTTACCATTCTCTATCATTGATTTAGGATTTATTCATTTTAGCAATATGCCCCTCTGAGATGTAGTTATTTGATGCCAAAAACTCATTTGAAATACTAATTTCTCAATGTTTTTCACAGATCATACAAAGCCTATATCAGGTAGATAAACTGGAAAAAAGTTGTCTATTACATACATTTTATGCCATGAACTATTAGGGCTTAATATACTTGCAAGACTCCATTGAGAAAGGCCTAGTAACTGTATATCAGAAGCCTGGGCATATGCTTTGTGAACATAGTACCATGCATGACTCATTTATCAATATAGCTTTCATGCCAAAGACAGTGTATAAATGCTAAAAAAATACTTTTCCTGGATTCATGATTGTTTATTCCTGTTTTAGTCTACATTAATTTTAATCACACAAAAATAGTTATTAGTAAAAATGGATGCTTTTTCAAGAGTAATAAAAAGAGGGGGCAATTAATATCAGAATAGAAGTATAAAATATAAACTTAAATAATTATCTCTGGCAGACATCACTGATCCCTGATCAATACCCATCCTTCATTGTTATTAACTGAATCAGATCTTGTCTGAGTCAGCACTTTGCAGCTAGAGGCAAGCACATTGCATATTCTAGGTCATGATGTGCTTGTAGAAGACTTCAATGTGTCCAGGAAGGCAGTTCTTTGTACATTAAAAGGAGTAGTTCAGTGAGCACAGACTTTGCATCTTGTTCTTATTCTTCATCTTACTTTCATTGCTTTTATTCACAATGCAAATGAAATTAAAACACAAAGGAAAAGGGCTGGTGACTCCTTATAAGTTGTTTATCTCAGGTCTTTTGTCACAGTGATAGAAATCTAACAGATGATTCTAAGAGAAAATACTCCTGGAACTAATAAGATTTATTGAACTTTTCCTTAGTATTTCCATGCAAAATAGTAAACTTTAATGCAAAACTAGAGCAATTTAAAAAAGGCTGGGTGATTGGAGATATAAACCATTCAGGAATGAAGGTTTGGGCCATTCCATCATCTGAAGAAAAAAGACCAGCAGAGCTTCTTGCAGAGATGTAGATAAATATGGAACATCTAATGAGAAAAGGAAGCTGGAGGACTCAAATACCATTGCTTGATCAGCTGAAGATATGAGGACTCCTGTTGCTCTACATATTTTTCCTGGGATGTTATGTATGTGCTTATCAGTGTATGAAGCCATTTCCCTTCCCCCTCGCTCTCATTTTTATTTTACTTCCAAGTTGTTGAAGTGTAACTTTGAAATCTTGTCTTTAAGTGATAGAATATTCATTGGAAGTGTAACTAAATGAATGTGTAACACAGTCAGATAAATATAATGAAGTTTGGGACTTTGCTTGTCGTTTTGGGAAAATACTGAAACTTCACTTGCTATGACAGCTATATATTCTTAGGTACCAACTCGAGGTATCTTGTTTGGAGTTTAATGTGCATAGCAGGGTGTGTATAGAAATTGATTGGACTGTGCCAGTCATGAGTATCTGGTGACTTATCTCCAAATCTGTTTTTCATTAGCTGCTTTGCAATAATAAAGTGTTTCTCTTTGATTTACTATTGAGAGCATGGTAAGAAGGTTGCAAGAGAAAAATGCCCTTTTAGCTCTGCTCTCCTGTTTGTCTGCTACTGGGGGCTGCTGCATGGTTTCTTTAGTCTAATATTTCGGGATCCCATAGAGATGGGTGCTTTGTAATGGTTCTGCTTATTTATAGTCTAGGCCCTGGCTTGTGAACTCCTTCACATATCTCTGCAACACAGAGCCATACTCACCAGGTCTTGCATTTCCTGGTCTGAATGCCAGTTCCTTTTAATCTGAACTTCTGTGTGTTCTCCTATTGCAAACTGCAGACCACTTGCCCAATAAGTTTGTTTTTTTAAAGTTGACCTTTCAGATAATAATGATAATTACCATCACGAAGCTAGTGACTACCCCACTAGGTTCACAACCATGAATGATCTTGGCTTGGTACTAAAGTTTGAATCTGGAATGTTCCCCAATGGTCCATATATTAAATCTTGGTCCCCAGTGTGGCACTATTGGAGGTCCTGGAAGCTATAAAAGAGAGGACCTAATGAGAGGTTTTAGTTGGCATGCTTTCAATCAAGACTATGGGATGGTGGTCTCTTCCACTCTCTCTTTTGTATCTGGCCATGAGATGAATGGGCTTCACTCCAGTCATAACATGCAATTGGTCCAAAAACAATGGAATCAACAGCCTGAAATCTTTAAAATTGTATGTCAGAATCATTCTTTCTTCTTTTTAAGTTGGTTATCCCAGGTCTTTTGTTGCAGTGACAGAAAGCAGACTCACACACTCAGGCCTCCCAGTGACGAGTTTGACCGTGAGAAATAACCATGTTAGGATTTGACCCTCAGCTATCTGGCTCATGGAGAGGTCACCATTTTGTGTGGTGCTTCTTAGAAATTATCCATGGAAGATAACAATATATAAAATTCATTTAGAAAGCTGAGTCCTACAAACAAATTTCAATATTATGTTGTAATCATTGTGGCATAAGAATAACCCAGGTACCGTAAAAGCACAGAGGAGTTACTAAGCTAGCATGGGAGATCAGAATAAGACAATACCTGTGCCAAATCTAAAAGGATAAGTAAGGATTATTTAAATAAGCAAGTTAGGAAGAGTAGACATCAAATATAAAGGAACACATTGATTCATTCATTTGACAAATACACAGATGCATATACACCTACATAAATGTGTATACAAATATATATATGGCCTCTTCAGCTCCAGATTTTTGGCTTTATGAATGTACAAATGCTAGAGTATACATTCTACCTTTAGAAGGATCAACCTATAGCTAAAGGGTACAAATACTACAAAGGAGCTAGAGGCTGTGCTTTGTTATTACTTAACCCACTGCATAGATGGTCTCCATTCACGTCGATTCCACTTACAGCCTCTCAAGTAGGAGCAAAAGTGATACACATCCAGTAGAAATTATACTCTGGATTTTTGACTTCTATCTTTGTCCAGGTGTTTGATCCTGTTTTTCGTTGCTGGATAGGGGCACTGAGCACAGGTCCCAGTCAGCATTGACACTTTGAAGTGTGATGTGTTGCTAAGATACTGCCATGTGCCCTAGGTTTGGAAGATTAAACATATTTTCCACACAGGATTTTTTTACCTTATGATTGGTAATCACATGCAACCCCACTGTAAATTAAGGAGCTTTTGTATTTTTGTACTCTATGCTAAGCTTATCCTAGGGTTAAGAATAGCCAATGAACAGAATAAAGAAGTGAAGAACAGTTGGGTGCTGGTGGTTCATGCCTATAATCCTACCTACTTGGAAGGCTGAGATCCAGAGGATCCAAGCCAGCAAGCCCAGAAAAAAAAAATGTTCGAGACATTCATCTCAACAGAGAAAAGGTGAGTGGTGACATGGACCTATCATCCCAGGTAAGGAAGAAAGCCTAAAACAGGAAGATCATGGTCCAGGCAGACCTGGGCAAAATGGGTTGGAAGTGTGGCTTAAGCAGTAGAGATTCTGCCTACCAGGAACAAGGTCCTGAGTTGAAACCCCAGTACAATTTTTTTTTTCCTTTTTCTTTCATTATTCATATGTACATACAAGGCTTGGTTCATTTCTCCCCCCTGCCCCCACCCCCTCCCTTACCACCCACTCCGCCCCCTCCCTCTTCCCCCCCTCAATACCCAGCAGAAACTATTTTGCCCTTATTTCTAATTTTGTTGTAGGGAGAGTATAAGCAATAACAGGAAGGGACAAGGGTTTTTGCTGGTTGAGATAAGGATAGCTATACAGGGCATTGACTCACATTGATTTCCTGTGCGTGTGTGTTACCTTCTAGGTTAATTCTTTTTGATCTCAACTTTTCTCTAGTTCCTGGTCCCCTTTTCCTATTGGCCTCAGTACAATTTTTAAAAATAAACATTGTGTTTTGAGGGGTTTTATTTTTGTGCTTTTAGTTTTAAAAATAAACTGAAGACAAATAAATAAAGATGGACATTAAAGTTGACTAGTGATTAGTTTGCTCAAAGATATAAATAAAAGACTTATTTTTACAGGATTATTAGACAAAGGAGAAAGAAATGAAGAGAAAATACCCAAAAGCAGAAGGAAATACATATTCTGCAGGTGAATGAGATTGGAGTCACTCTCCAGATGTGCACAGTAGGCATGCCTCCCAGCAGCTGAAAGCAAAAGGACACAGAGAGAGTGGGTGCAGAGAAGAGTTCCATTCTGTGCTGCCCATAATCTCTACTGCCTTTGATGATTGCATTCAATTTCTTTCCATTGCATATCTAAGTGGGGACATTCCACTTAAGGCTTCTCTCAAAGTTTCTAGATAAGTGACCCAAGAATAGGAAAATGGCTAGAAACCATAAAGACAGCCACAAATTATAATGGTTTTTGCTGTGAAGCTTCCTTGAGCTTCTTTCCTTTATATAATTTCTTTTTCTCAAGCTTAGGGTTATGTTTTCACGTTGCTCTGTATGTTATCTGTTACATTTCCAAAAATTCCCTCCTATATTCATTAGCCAAAGTAGTTTCTTGTTATTTGCAATTGTAGAAGCAATACCAACAAATAAGACCTTGGAAGAATTCACTTTTCATCCTCATGTCCTCATAGTCCATTACTTTAACTACATTTTATTACACTTATTCACCAACAATTGTTTTACACTAATGAAATTAACAATTCAGTCATCTCTTGTCATGACCTAACATTCATGTATGAAACTTAGATTGTACATTGAAATTGTTGTGTGCTGCCGATTTCCAGTATTGCCCTGTAAACCTCACATGTCCTCTGAATCCATAAACCTTTATTTAGGAATGCAATACTTTTCAAGGTATGATTTTACATTCAATGTTATAACTACAATAAACCCACCTTATTTGAGAATGTATTACATGAAATGTTGACCAAGCATGTTAAAAATAATAACAAATTTTTAAAAATCAAAAGAAATTTCAAAAACAAAAATTTAAAATTCCTGCATGCTCATTGCTCAGCTCAGTTGATGTAGGGAGGATCTCATCTGCTCTAAGTTATGTTCACTTGTATTTAAATCATTGTGTGAATCTGCTGAGAGTTTTACTGCCCTTAATATTGTGAAAATCTGCCTCCCCCAAAACCAAATGGCACCCCAAAAGCAAGATAAAAGTGAATGTGCTTAATTGAGGTGATGAAGTTGAAATCTGAGATTTGTTAAAAGTTGGCATGTCTTTAGCAGAAGTTGGGCAGTGTTACAGAAAAACTAATCAATCATCTGCTGTACTGCACTGAACTGCACAGTCTGATCATGTGTGGGTTCCTCAACAGTGATCTCCCTGAACACAGACCTCTGGTACCAAAGGTCTGCTAATGCATCTTCTAACTTCTAGTGTTTGTCTTATAACGTTGAAATGAAGAAACATTTTTCCTGTGACTCAAATGAGACAACATCATTTTGGAACCAGAGGCTAGAAACAGATCAAAGAGTAAGGAAAATAATGTCTACCTTATTTATGATTTAAATGCATGGCAAGTTTAAACAATTTAAAAACACTTAAGATAAGGTTAAGAGAGAAAGTTCTTCATTGGGACTTTCCATTACTTATACTTCCGGTCCTTAGTTAGTAGCTCCTTACCAGTGAGCTCAGCCAATTCGACAGTTGTTTATAACATCATTGATCATTTTCTTGTTGAGTAAACGTAAAGAAGAAGAAAGCTCACTTTGTTCAAGAAAGGATACAGTTGTCTCGGGGAATAAAGCTAAAACATCATTAACTATGACAATTTTAAAATATTGAAGTTGCTCTGAATAATAAATATGAATATTTTGAAAGTGAATTGAAAACATAAATCTTTTCATTGCCCTTTGCCCTTTTGAATTTTCTGCTATTGAAATACATATCTCTGGCACCAGAACCAATGACCAAATTCTAAAAGCAGAATTATTCCCTGGCTACATTGTGGGCCATACTGCTTTAGCATAACACTCATTATGTTTGCACAGAATACGTCATCACTTAATGAGTCCCGCTCTCAATCTTCATCATTTAATAAAAATTTTTCATATCCAGAGAGGCCTTTCAAACCACTCTTTAATTTTAATATACCAAAAAGTTTGACTCACCACAGACTCGCCAAATGCACTGAGTGTAAACAAAGTTAATGTCTAAAGATCTTCATTCCTGTGATTTGTTTCTATTTAGCTGAAGGAAAAGAGAAGGAAGGAGGGTGAGAAGGGAAGGAGGTAGAGAGAGACAGAGAGAAGTGGGAGGAGAAAGAGAGAGAGAGAAAGAGATTATTGCATCACTCAGAATGCTAAAATGAGATGTGTGTGTGTGTGTGTGTGTGTGTGTGTGTGTGTGTGTGTGTTCAGTGATTCTGTTTGGAAACTGTTTTGTGATGTTTCATGAAGTTAATTTTTTTTAAAAATTGTAATTTGAGAATACTTTACAGCTTTGTAGAGAGAGAATTTTGAATAAAAATAAAGGCTACATTTGTCTTCAGAGGCTTAAAGTATCTTAGGTTCAAAAGACAATCATTATTTATCAAAGCTTGTGACTTGGGGAAAAATTGTAACTTGTCATCATTTACCTGGACCATTGGACCTCCTTTCCCTCATCTCAAAAGTCATATTTAGTTATTTTCCAAACAATTTACTAGCCCAGGTTTAGTTCTCAGTGAAAGGCTATTTGCAAGCTTATGCTGAATAAGGGCTAAGAAGGTCTCAATTTCTTAGTCTAGAAAGCAGTTGAATTTTCTAGAAAGTTTTCCCACATGAACAATAACCCTAGGGCTATATTTGTATCTGTGCCTCTCAGATGAGAGTCCGATATGAGTTGAAACAATTCTTCCTTTCAAGCCCAGGATAAGGATGGTATATCATGGCAAACTATAACTGTGATTCTTCACCAGGTAAATAATATAATATGCGATAGCTAATATTTCACAACGAAGACTATTATTTTTCTATCAGAGTATCTGAAGTTGGAATATTTGTGTTATTTCCAAAGTATTTTTATCATGGTCATAGAGCTTCAGAATGAATAAATGTTACATTGGTAGTATGGCAAAAAGGTGGTGTCTTTCATAACTGCAAAGGAAAAAAAATCATTAGCCTCTAGAACAAAAACAAAACGAAACAAACTTGCCTGTTTCATTGGACTGAAGACATACTACAAGCAACACTGAATAAGAAGGAATTTAGATTACTTGACTTTTTCTAGCTGATGGCAAATATTCTCTTTACTGGACTTTTCATTTCTGCTAGCAATACCACTTCATCAGTGTATCTATATCTGTAGATTCTCGGGCATTTTGCCCAACCACTAGTGACAGCTGACTGTGAGGTTGAATTGCATATGAGCCTTGTTTTCTGGGAAACTCACAGATAGTGGCTGATGCCCCTCCACTGGAAAAGACATTCCAGGATGCAGGTGGTCCAGACATGACAGATTGTTTCCACCAGGCTGAGGAGGAGCTGCTGAGGGAGATTTATCTGTCCACCTTCAAATACCGTGGCCAGAAGGTGCCTATTTTAGGAGCATTTGTAAAATAGTGGTTAAAATCAAAATGATTTGAATACCTATAGCCGATTTAATTATCAAATTTTCATCTGTAGATACAAAGGTCTACAGGTGTGTATTTGTAATAGTCTTTCTTGAATTTCTATTGTTGTTGTTTTACTATAGTGTACATAGAAGAGGAGAACATTCTATTTCCCTCTAAATATAGCATGACAAGTCTTATTCACTGTCTCTTACAACTACTTATGGACTCTTTTCTGGAAAGATTTAGGAAGATATTGTTCTGAGGATAGCTGACAGATGTTCTTCTCAATCCCACACAATAAATAGAGATAAAATATAGAAAATAAAAACTAGAAATAAATTAGCACAGATACCATTTAAGAAAGCCTGAGTCAACAATGTTGTACACTGGGGGAGCCTTGAACGGACTTAGTCATGGAGCCAAGTTCCAGGCTGATCCCTGCCTTTAGTCTTTCAAAGCTTTCCCTTTCTTCATCTATGAAGTACAGGAAATAGTAATAAAATCCTCTTTGTATGACTGTTGTTGTTTTAAAAAGAAAACAATGCTGGCAAAGTACTCGGCCTGACATGTTTAGTAAACTCTCACTAAGTGTTAACTGCTTTGATTCTTATTATTGTCTCTGATAACAGGCAAGGATGCACATTTGGATTCAACTTTTTTTTAATAAATTTCTATTAGGATTCTACTTATTATCAAAGGAGTGAAAACAGAGTGGTTATCCTAGCACTGGACATGTTCCCTCATTGGTAAACTAGATACAAAAACATACATCAGAATACTACAAAAATATTCAATGAGAAAATTCATGAGTTGTTTATCATATTGTAGATGTTGTATGTCTGTGCCCTGCACACACATATACATGCACATATCACATCTTCTCCACACAAAATATGTATGTGTGCTGAGAGATCACATCCGCCATGCCTTTGGCAGTGACAGTGTGTATGTGCACATGCCTCTGTGACTTTGATTGTGCCAGGTAGAAGCCTGGCATGTCTCCGTGGCTTCACAGGAAATGCATGTCCCTCATGTACACATAGTTACAAGTGCAGTCATTGTAAATTTCAATTTGTGTTGTCTACCAGACAGCTAACAAAATGCATAAGACTCTTATCCTCAATAAGGCAAAATTGAAAATTTCCTCCCAGGCATACATGAAGTTGGATAAAGAGCCACCATGGAATGGTAACCAGACACTGGCATGGTGTCTAGTTCTAGGATACAGAACTAGAACTAGGATTCTTCTGGTGTCAGTATTTATTCCTAGTTCAGAAGAGAAATGCTACTTTCATGTTATTCTATCATCAGCAGTAAGACTGGAATTACTCTCTTTCCAAAGTTAAGGAATTCTGGCAATGCCATATGTTCATCATTTATAATGATTAAATGTTACCTTACTTACGTGTATACTGACTACAGTTTCCCATTTTCCATGTTGTGAGTTACTTTGGATAATGGGAAATTGCCAAGCCAGCACCCACAACGTACATGGCTCTATGTCACTGTGAAAGGTCAACTTTTAGAAAGGAATGGAAAAATTATTTCATCACAATGTATAAACCTCTCTCCTTTGTTCAGATTGCTACAAAAGAAATTACAAAACCAACACCAGTTTCCTTAAATCCCCCACAATATCCTGTGCTTGTAAGACTGGAATGTGGAAAATGGGAGTGGATATCCGTGCACTGGACATATTCCTTCATTGGTAAGCTAGCTGTAATACCTACGTCACAGAGCTGGAATAAAAATTGAATAAGAAATTTTGAGTTGTTTATCATATCACAGACGGTGTATGTCTATGCCCTGCATACACATGTACATGTACATATCATATCTTCTCCATACAAAAGGCATGCATGTGTACTTGAGAGACCACATTCACCATGTTTTTGGCAGTGATGAGTCCTAGCACAGACTGGGACATTCTGATATCAAATGAAAGAAACATGATTACATTTACTTTTTTATATTTCATAAATGAGATGGGAGAAATTTATTTTTAAAAGTGCCTTAAACATTTATTCAAATATATATCCTGGATGTTTCTTATGAGGTTAAACATATTCAATTTAAACTTCTTTTATTTTTATTTGGTGGGGGTAGTACTCCATGTAACCTAAAAAGAGAAATATGTAACTAAGCAGTTTGCCAACTCTGCTTCATTTTCAAATGACAATACATTTTAGTCATTAATAATTATACACAATAATAATTTACACACTCTTAAGGGAGAAAAAAGAGACCAGTTATAGTCAGGGCAACACAGCAATCAGAGCCACTCAACATTGAAGATAACAATACACACTTCGTAGAGTAGTAGAACTAAAATTTTATGGAGATTACCTAAGATTCTTTCAAGCTTAAACTACCTGACTAGAAAAATAGTAAATTATTAGTCCTGACCTAGTTAACCTTATATTTTTCTTTCTCTCCCTTCCTCCCTCCATCCCTCTCTCCCTCCCTTCCTTTCCTCCTTCCTTTCTTCCTTCCTTCCTTTACTCCTTCCCTCCCTCCCTCTCTCTCTCACTCTCTCTCTCACTTTTGAGACAGTGTCTTATTATCCAGTCCCAGCTTCTGGCCTGGAACACTATGCAGCCAAGGCTGGCCTTAAGCTTGTAAGCCTCCTGCCTCAGACTTCTGAGTGCTGGAATTACAGATGTGTAGCCCCCTACCCAGCTTCCTTATTCATTGTTCATGCAGAAGTTCTTACTTATTTTACAGAATGGTATTCTGTTGAAATTTAAAAAAAACAGTAACTTTATTATTCTCATTTTCAAATCATGTGATAGGTAAAATTTAACCTTACACTTGATGACTAAAAACATTCCATTGGTACCTCAAGTTACTATCATTATTTGTTCTGCTTGGACCTCAGGCTGTCACATGAAAGTGTTCAATTATAATTTGATTGCTTTATCTACTACTTGAGGTGACATCAACCAAGGCTTTACTAAAGTGTATTGTTTGTAGCCAAGACCATAATCTTCAGTGACATTTTATTCTCTTAGTAACAGTGTTTCTCTATGCTCATTGCAACAGGAACATTTGAAAATGAATTTAAATGGTCACATTTTATGAATTACTAAATGAGGTTATGTCTAAAGAAATTAATACTATAGTTTTATAAAATAAAATCATCACAAATTTTCCCAATGTATATTTTTTATTTGATATTGTTCTTAACTGAGCCTGACATTCACATTTTTACTACTATGTTTTTCTCAAATGCTAACTCACTATATTTTATTATACATCTCCTCAAAATATTATCAAATATCTACTCAAATATCTACTTATATTCCCAATCTGCTAATCTTTATGGAAAATGGGTTGGCACCATTCATTTTTAGAATGACCTCTAAGGGCTTCTATGGCTTCTGACCTGTTTGTAAATGAGTTCTCCCTCCAATTCTTAGAAATTATCCCATTAGAGGAGTTGAAAATATCTTATAAGTATTACATAATAAAAGTTGCCTTCTCATATTTTAAGCTTCAATGTTTCCTCAATTATTTATTCCTGATTTATCTCCAACAATGAAAGCAGTTTTCTCAATTCTATGAGTAAATTTCCACAAATTCACCTTCAGTGCCTGTAGTCAATGGAGGGTTGACTAAATAGTCATTCACTGAATAAATGCTGATTGAGCATCTCCTGTATGTCCAGCAATGGCCACAGAGACTATTCTCAGCCAGATTCATCTTTGTTTCTGAAATTCTATGACATAACATGGAAACAAATGTAAAATTAAGTTGCTTCAAGTTACTGTCCTATAGTTCTCTCTGTCCTTTCTTCTCTCCTCTTCCATCTTCCTTTATCTGTTCCCCATTACATTTTTTGATATTTTTTATGTATGTAATTTGTTTAAAATCTAGTAGAGAATGAGATCCATGGAGCTAATTAATTATTCATTTTAATCTTATAAGAAATATATAATTAAACCAATGTAGTATTATTCTGCCCAAAACCAGAGGAAATACTGTCTGTCTTTGCAACGACATGGATGGAACTACAGATTGTTATTTCTAATTAACTGTAATATGAGCTACAGAAAGAGAAGTACTGGGTTTGGGGTGCAACTCAAATGGTAGAGCACCTGTATAGCTAGTGTGAAGCACTGAGTTCAAACCTCATTACCACCACCACCAAAAGAAAAATGACAGGGTGGCATAATCTCACTCATATACGGAATCTAAAAATGGTGATCTCATACATATTGAGAGTAATAAGTGGTTACCAGAGGCTGGAGAAGATGGGGTGTGTGTGTGAGAAAGAAAGATTGATCGATGACTGCTAAGATACAGAGGTAGTACTGAAAGTAGGTAGTATGGGGAATTCTCCACAAATTTGTTTACAAAGTAAGAAAAGATAAAAAGAATGAAGTTAAGGAAGGAGAAAAGGACAGAATGGACCCTTCATTGTGTCTGAAGTTTCTTTGCCTCTACTGACATTTGCTGTGCTTACTGGCTTGCTAATGAATCATAAATGTTAGAGACCACTGCATTAAATTCAGAAGAGGAATGTAGGAGTGGCAGTAGTAATAGAAGAACTGTTATCTGACTTCCTGACCACCCTTAGTTTCCCATCCTCTGAAACAGCATCCCAGGCAGGCAGTGCCCACTGAGACTTGGCCAGCTTCATTTGTGCCTTTAAAAGTAGAGGGCACAGTTAAATAGCTCCTCTTATGAATAGAATGAGTAAAGACTTGAGGTTGATTATAAGAATATTAATTTGCTATCTCTTGCAAGATTGCCCCTTTTTATTTTAAAGTACTAGGGTAATTGACACCTGAGGATCTTTTTTAATATTTAGGCTTTGGAAACTTTAGTACCTCCAGGCATGTGGATACCTTAGGACCCCAGAATATCTTGAAATCAAACTTCCTACCTTTAACATTCCTTTTTTGGGAAAGAAAGTGCCCATAAAATTACTTTTTCCAACGTTTATTCACTTTATTGTAAGATTATATATTCTCAGTGCTACTATTACTTGAATTACTTCTTACCCCCTGTACTTCCCAATTTTCTTTAAACCTCGCTCTATGCCATAAGCAATTGGTGCAGCCATGCCCATCTTACCCTTACCATTGAGAAGCAGCTGTGATCTGTTTACAGGCAGCACTGAAAGTGACAGAAAATGATTTTGAATTTCTTAAGTGTTGGGAATTTGATCAGGAGTGGGTGGATTATTTGTCAAGGCATACGTGTGCCTATGTCCTTGTGATCTCCTTGTAACCTTAAGTACATTAGGTCATTTTTATTTATGGAGTTAGGGTTTGGACTAATTAATAATTATTTTCAGGTGATTGCCAATTTGTGCCATTTTTCAAATCCTTGAAGAGTTTGTATTGTTGTAGATTGAGAAAAATAACCAAATCTGACATTAAAAAGTTTTTGATAAATCATTACATCACTATTGATACCAGGATAAGCACTGTAATTATTCTTTGTAGTGTGTCATAAAGGGTAAGAAATTTTCCTAGTGAAAGATCAAATCACCTGTAGAACTTGAGATAGATAATAGGTAATTTTAGCTAAATATTTATGAAAATTACAAAAACTAGAAGATGAGTCATTTCATCTCTATGAAATTAGATGATAAAACTTCAGTGAGTCAAAGAACAACCTTTCTAAGGGGACACATGGGTAAACATCATTATTTTTCCAGGATTGTATTTTGGAGATGTTTTTCTTTGTAGGTCAGGACAGGGAACTCTGACTCATATTTCTGCCTAAATGAATAATCATACAACATAAACTCAGAATCTGATGAGGATTGGTATTAGTGTTCTTCATTAGTGATACCTGAAAGTAAGGCAGGAGCATAGGGAAGTACAGATTGGTTAAGAGAGGGTGGAGACTGACCAGATAAAATGTCGTGAAAGTCATGCCTAGGACATGCTCCAAGTCCTGTCTAAGACATGTCCCCTTAGGAGCCATACGGGTGGAAATATCCTTGGAACCTCCTTTTTGTGACTCACTCTCTATTGAGTGGCCATTGAGCTAGTCCACTACATCATGATAAAAGAGGATATTTGTACAGAAGGGAAAGTCCTTGAGCTAGCAAATGCACCGAGGGCTAGGGAATCAGTCCTCAGGTGACTTTTCAGACAGTCCTTACTTAAGGCTTCATACATATGGACTGCATTCTCAAGCATGTAATTATAACAGCATGCATAAATAAATAAAAAATAAGTTACATAACATCCTACTACCAATAAAATCTGTCAATCAGAAGAGGAATGTCTCTTTCACACACACACACACACACACACACACACACACACACACTCCCTCAGCCCCAGCTTCTGCCTGAAATTACAATCCTGACAGTAATTTTGGACTTGTGCCTATATTCTCAGGTCGACTTCCATCTGTGGGAGTGTATTCCACTTTCAATAAACCTACATATGCTTGTTACTTGTGTGCATTCTGTTCAAATATTTATTCAGCTCTTCAAAAACCTGACACACTAACAACAGGCAAGAGATGCTCTGACTTATCTGACCAGTTGTTCCACTTGAGATAAAATAGCAGATGGAACCCAACCAGAAAATGAACTACACATAGTCCTCTTCATGTGTAAGAATTCCTCTAGAACAAACAATAACCAACAAAACAAAAACTTTTCCCTAGATTAATAAAAATGAAATACTTAATAAATTAAAAAACAAATAAAGAAAAATAGCAATAAAAAAGGGAAAACCACATTTTCACCAATTTGTGCAGAGAAATCACCATGTTGGGAACAGGAACAAATTAGAAAAGTAAAATAGAATAATGGTATTACCTTCGAATGCTCTCTCTCTCTCTCTCTCTCTCTCTCTCTCTCTCCTTATGGGCAGGTTGAACTGACAAATATAAAGTTCTATCTGCTTCAAGATAGAGTGTAGGCAAAAAAAATAAAATTCTCTAACCCTTCAACTTAATGCCTTGTCCCATTTTTGGGACATTGTCAAGCCATCACAATGTTCCATATAAACGTGCCAAATGTAACTCTGCCACCAGCTTCACACTTTTTCTTGAAATTTAGATGACCACACACAGTACCTTCCTACAAGGCTATATGAAGGGTGAAAAGAGGAAGTATGGGACCACACAAAACACGCTCCAAGACTGAAGCCAAAGATGTTCCAGAGTTTTCTGTCCTAAAAAGCAGCCAGGAGAGCTTTGGAAGATTTGTACTATGAAGTCGGCATAAGCACAATAGAAAGTTGATATTTCTAGTGATCTAAAGCTAGTGATCTAGACGGTGTCCATGCTGATACAAAATATCAGAGTTGCTTTTTAAACCATGGCCTATATCAAGTTTGTATTAATAGGGCCAGTTGTTAAAATCGAATCCAATGCAATAAAATATTTCTGAATTAAACTTATTAATTAAAGCACCTCATGGACTCTATGATCTACACATACGTGTTCACAATATGGTTTCTTCCCTCAAAGCTTAATCAGCTAATGACAGAGAAAAGCAGAGTGATCATGGAACACACTTGTAAACTGCTATGGCAGAGAAGAAATATCGTTACAAGAAGACACTCTCCCAAAGATTAAAATGTACTTCAAGTTGACTATCATTAATTTGAATTTTTCCCATATATCAGGAAAAAGGAACGTGGTCTCCAGATATTTTTTAAAAATAATACTTTCCTTTCTCATTTATTAATGAGTTATTTCCTAACTCATTTATTGATGTTTTTCTTTTCTATTTTGCCTTTATAATTTGCCAACTCTAGTTTAAAATCAAGCCGATTAATTTCACTATTTTTTTCTTGTTCCTCCCAACACTTTTGGTCTGTCCCACTGCATGTGTCACTTACTAATTTTTTCATTCCACTGACAGTGACATTATCCTCCTCCCCTCCCCTTTATGATATGTGCAAAAAACACGTTCTTAGAAGCCTCCCAGCTCTGGGATATTCCCACATGGCCCAGAGATTAGCTTGCTACATTTTTTCAACCAGAGTCACACAATCACTTTTACAAATGGAGATGGTTCCACTGAACAGCACTGTTGTATTCCAGTCTTCTTTTGTGTCACTCCAGCAAGAGGCCAACCCTTGGACAATTAAATTCAAAATGTATTTTTGCAGAAGCCATAGATAATTCTTTGATCTTGATGGATATTTGGGTGCATAATTTATATCCCCAAATTGTAGATAATTATGATTTTTAAAAATAGCTTTTGCATTAAATTCAGCCTAAGTTTTAGCCATTTTTGGGGTAGAGATTAAATTATAGGCTAGGACATTCAGCTACAAATAATTTCCAAGTTAATATAAATGTTATTTCAACATCATAAATAAATTTCAACATCATAAATAAATAAATTTCAACTCTTTATTTCCATAATTGTCCTCAAATCTGTGTCACTGGAGTATCTCCTTCTGTTGTACTCCCAGTCGACTCAAAGTTTTCTCAAATTTTATTCAAACCTCTGTGACCACCACTGTTAATTTTAGCCTGAGCCTTCACACTTTAGTAAAATTTTTGATGAATTGATTTCAGGTCAATGGTTTGCCACACCTTGCCATACAGTCTGTTAGTAACCCAAAGCCAGAACTCTACCATAAGAAAAAGAATTAGAGGGTCAGAAGAATGGAAGGGATGCATGAGCTGATAGAAATGGTCATGAGAGCAGCCTAGAACTGGAAATAGACAATGAGGCCAACTGAGAAAAGAGGGAGCTGATGAGGAAGAAAAGGAGGGGAAGTCAGTTGTGAAGGGAGGACAGACATAACCGAAAGCTAAGACAGCCATAGCCAAGAGGCAACTGAAGATGCTGAAGATGATGGCTGTAGACAAGGACTGTATATAAGGGGAAAAAAGGGATTAGATAGCAAGAATGAAGAAGATTAAACAAAAAGAAAGAATGGACTTTGTTGACCAATAGCATGTAGCCAACAGTTCCTGTCTAAACTCAGTCTCTTCAGCAGGAGTCTTGCCCTGTGAAGCTCAGGCTCTGCAGAACAGAAGCTTCCTCCAGCCACAGCAGCCCAAGGAGAGCCCATCAGAGGCTGAGGGATCACTGAGGTCACTTGTCCCCATGAGCAGAAGGCAAGGTTCTCCCTGTGCTTTCTAGCCTAAATGTTTCTCTCAAGCAAATTGAAGTGAAATTCAACTTTCTGTCAGTTTATATTTTTATCTTTAATGAGTGACTTGGTTACTGTCATCCTGGTCAATAAGATTCTTTCCCTATTCTGACAGTTCACTATTTTATTAGGTTATATCTCATCATTTTAATGATTTTAGTTAACTTCAGGAATATCTTCTTCAGCTTGATTCTTTTTTTTTTTTTTTAGGAACACAAATTCAGACATCAAATCAGATACCAAGCTGCCCACCAACAACATTCTTCCACAAACAGCATTCCTATGATAGAAGACTTTTATCTCCTTTAGTGGAATAATGAAGGTAGTTGTTTCAGAAAATACATTTATTGAAGTAAATACTATACAATACCCTCTGTTCAGCATTTTCTCACTTAATGTTCATTGGAGAACAGTCATGACAAGATGCAGTGAAAACTAAGCAGTGACCACTTCTTCCCAACCTATGGTCACATACCAAGAAAAGGGTAAAATTTAATCTTGATCTAGGCCTGCTGATTCCAGAATTGCCTATACTTCCACTGTGCCACATTATCTCCAAATCAAATAGTGGTCTCTTTTAATTTCTCACAGTTGGTAATGTCTTCTTTGATGATTTCACAAGCTCAGAAAATACTTGTTAAACAAGACAGTAACTTCCTACAAAACATAAGTTATAGCATAGTTTCTTTGACTTGCATTATTTTATAAATAGGAAAATTTGATCTATGATGCTCAAAGTATTTGTATGTAAATTATTTAAACTGATACATTAAAATGAGAAAGTCTGAATAGTTACGGCTATAGATATTTAATATTATAGATATTAGATTTATTCCATATAGATATCAAGAGAGAGGGAGAAAAAGAGAGAGAGAGAGAGAGAGAGAAAGAGAAGGAGTCAATTGTTTGCAATAATTATTTCTTTACATAAAAATTTATTTTAAATACTTTATATCTTCCAGCATTTCCTTAAATTTCCAGAAAATGTTAATATTTCCAAATCTTTCATGCATATATAAATTTTTGAGCTTCTTATAATTGGTCCAAATCCTCTGTTTTATGAAAATTAAATGATTGGCATTCAGAAAAGTGAAACTATCCTGATTTTAGAAGGATGAGATTAAAATCAACAATGAGCACTTGGCAGGTAATATTATGCACCCCATAATAATACCACACAGAAGATAAGCCTCTAAGGGATGGAAGCTGGTAATTTAGAAATTATAAATGTCCATCTTACAATTTCTACAGCAACCATTGTATTTGTTGCATTTTATACTTTAATATAAAACTGTAATAGTCAACCATCCCATATCCACAGTTATGAACTATTGGAAGTTGTTAAACAAGGGAAATTTACAAGGTAAGATTGGCTTGAAGGTTGAGTGTTAATGTTTGTTGATATTTGTTTGATCCCTGACTGGAGGTTTGACAACTACCTGGCTATTGAATCTTCCAGCAGGCTATGACAGAGTTCAGTGTGGCCATGGTTCTCATGAACATTTCTTGGTACCAGCATCACAGTCACCAGCTTTGCTTTTGCTGAAATGGTATCCATTCTGTCCTGCAAAGCATTGACACAATTTGCCCTCTGCCCCTTTCCTCTACTGTTCCAGATTAGTTGTGCACATTTTCTTGGTCTCAACATCTGCTAGTCAGCAGTTCTCCCTGCCACTTAGCTGTCATCTGAAAATGAGGGCCAATTCAGAGGCAGGCTGAAGGAATTGGAACATTTATGCTCAGGTGATTCCTTATTCTAGAGTCAATCTTGCACCTATGAGTACTGCCATCAATTCTGTTAGACAGTTGTATTTCAGATACAAATGAGAGAAATTCATCTTCAAACCTGTTCTTGAAAAGGGAATTTATTGACTCATTAAATGAATTCAAGTTGTGAGTTCTTAGGAATAAATAAATTTAGAGATTCAAATAATATAATCAGAAACTGAATTTCTTTATGCACTGCATTCTATGTTGGATTCATCCTCAAATAAGTCCTATTTTATCTGACCAAAAAAAGAACAATAGTTGCCGTAGGCTCATATTGTTTTCCTAATCACATTTATTTTATTATTCCATAGAACCTAATGTATGATTTTATGTTTAATACCAGACTAATTACCGAGTCCAGCAGGATGCAGTCACTCAGTTGGCCAGGATGGTTATACACCTATCCCTCAGATAACATGGAAATAGGATAATTTCATGTAAACCACAAAGACAAGGTTTTCTATAATAAATATGTATTCTCCCACCAGAAGAATGGAGAATGGAGAGTAAGAGAAACTGATGAAAAGATAGCAGATGTATTTACCACACTTTAAAAAAATGTTATGGTAAAGTGTGATATAGAGAGAAAGATATAGATTCTTCCAGTAACAACATACAGCAATGTTGTTATGGTGTTTATACAGCATTGAGTATTCCTTTGGTTATTTATAATTTTCTTTTTTTGCAATACATTTTAAAGATAAAAAGCAATAAAAATCTGGGAAAAATGTTTCTATCTGTCAGTCTATGGCAGCTGTTTAAATTGATAGAGTTAAAGATGTTTTATAGAGAGAAGCCAGTTCATGTCATGTAGAGTTATAGCTTTCAGCTAGAGGTATTGAACTCTATTGGCAATTAAAGTGAGTAATCATCCCTGGGACTCTATATAATTGACAGGGCTTTCTGCAGGTGGTTCATGTGTGCACATGTATGTGTGTGGTACTCAGGCAACAGAGATTACAGCAATGTATCCACAAGGAATGATTTTTTTCTTTAAATGTTCACTTCGAAAGCATAAGCAGTAAATACTATGTAGAAACCAAAACATTCTTTTTAAACCACCTATTTAATTATAAGGACTGAAGTAGCTATTATCTAATGGAAGATTGATTTTCAGAAATATTCATACTCTAAAACAGATTAATTCTTTCTTATTTATACAATAATTCATTTACCTAGCTTGATTGGCAGCTTTGCTATGTTGTATTTTTAAAAAATGAGGCTTTCAAAATTAAGGTACTTTTCCATATCAAATATATTGCCTTCCTATTTGAGATGGTTTATGAAATACACATGGTAGCACTTCTCTCTCTCAAAGTTCTTTCAAGATCAATGACTACATATAAAAATAATGTTTAATTTATTTCATCAATTAAAATTTAGGAGGAGTGCCACAAGCAGACCTGAAAGGTGAGGAATTAATGGACTCAATGAAGCAGATGAGAAAGGAAGGATGTAAAAGTAAGTTCACAGTCAAGCAGAGTCAAGAAATGTTGCCATGTAGCAAGCTGCAGTGAGTGGACAGAGGATGGGAGGAAGTCAACTATGCACTCTTGCCCAGCTAGAAAAGAAATGAAATGTGTGTCAAGTCTGTGGTGTCTGTAAGGATGGGATGATCATTGAGAATTACCCAGACAGGCCCAATACACTTTTATGTACTGGCAATGAAAGGACAAAGGCAGGAGAGTCACAGAAGATGGATGACAAAAGCATAAATTGTTATGGTGTGGCCAAGCTCAGTTATTTCTTGTGTTAGTGATTTAACATTTAAAAATCCTACACCATGACAATACCATTTTAGTTCATAGATTTCTTGAATACAATGGCACTTATTAAACTTCAAAAAGTGAAAGTGAAGGACTGAAGGACGGACTGCAGGAGGTCCCAAAAGGCAATAAGTGATCAAAGAGACATTTCTCCTCCCTAGGAAATGCCTGTTTGCATCTGAAAGGCATCTCCTGTCATCAGGCAATGCAAATAGACTATAAAACCCCACTCCCCATCTGACCCATGGGATCACCGGTTTCTGGGTCCCCCTGCATTCTCCAATATGTAGTCTTTCTCTTCTCTTTTCTCCAACTAAATTCTCTATAAATAAAATCTTTCTGACCTCTGCTGTTAGAGTCTGTCTGTGCTTTCATTCTCAGAGCAGGCTCAAGAACCCTGAGCACCTGAAATTCCTGCACGTGTCATCCATTCATCAAAAGTAATGATAACAATGAATGTAACTAATATTTACTAAGTGTATATTTTGAGTGAGGCATTATTTTATATTATTTCCATATACCGACTACTTTTAATACAACTCTACAGGATAACTTTCTTTTTTTTGGTCTTTATGTTGCATATAAGAAAACTCTGCAATTGGAGGCTTCCAAACTGTCAGGCATTTCTAATAAGAAATCTCTGAAGATTTTGCTTTTGTGGAGCTGTATACACATACATCTGAGAATTACTCCTGACTGAGGACTTCCTACAAGATTAACAGGCCTGTGGGATTTCCAGGCTTCTATGGATCAGGAAAAATTGTGATTATCATAAAGCAAGTTAAAATGTCACAATGTCACTGTTCTTAATCAACTCCAGCCAATTTTCTTAAATAAATGCTCCTAACATTGTTTCAAGTTTTAGATAATTTCCAGACTGCTAAAAAAGTTGATGTTGACAATATTTTTTATTATTTTTATTGTTGTGCTGAAGGTATTTGTGACATTTACAAAAGTTGTTACAATATTTCATAGTTGCATTCACCCCCTCCATCATTCTCCTTTATTCCCCCTTCCCCCATTCCTGGAATAGTTTAAATAAGCCTCACTTTTCCATTTGCATACATGTATACACAGTATTTGCTCCATATTCACTCTCCTATACCCTCTCCCCACATATTCCCCCCTCCAAGTGGTACCAACCCCCAGGCAAGACCTGTTTTCCCTTCCTGTTCTCTGTTTCTCTAAAAAAAAGACATTTTGTTTGTTTAAGATACCTATACATTTGTTTCGTTGTGACAGTTCCATGTATATGCGGACAATTTTTAATAGTGCTACTGTTTTTACTTTTATGGAAAAGAAGAATATTTTGAAGATCTACTTCAGTATTTCTGCTAATGTCACTTGGTACCTTCCTTTGAAACACTAAGTGATGTAATTGTTACTGGCACAGCTGTAACCTGGCAATGATGTATACATACCTATCGGAAATGTCTCAGATGGCGTGTGGATAAAGAACACAAGAGACTGAATATTCGCCTGAACCCTTCTGCAGGGCAGTAAGATCTGGCTTCCTTTGGATGCTGCACGTATAAAGCCATGGGATTGGTTTTCCACAGGCAAGAATGGCTGGACATAAGTTCCATTGCCCTAATAATTCAGTTTGATTTTGAGTTTAAAGTGAAGGAATAAAAACTAACACAGCAACAAATGGCAATATTTGAAAATCACAAATCTCTTTTTCAAGCATGCACAGTGTTGCTGGGTCTAGAGTCCTAAGGCAGATGAGTGAGTGTCCCATCCCCCAAAGAGGGCAATATCATTTCTACATCCTGAGGAGATGGATGCATTCCTGCATCTTAAAGGAGAGATACAGATCTGCCACAGGGCTGATGAGCAAAATGTCCTCAAGATTGTTCCCTTCCCCCAATAAAGGTGCTAACCAAACCAGTTCACCTGAATCCATGGCCAATGAGAAAAACCCACCTAACCCAGAGTTAAAACGTTCATAAAAACCCCAGCCTTCACCTGTGAAGTGAGCCACTGGCTTCTGGGCTGCACTGCAGTACCTTAGCTGTAGCCTTTCCTTTCCCTGTAATAAATCCTACTTTATATACCAGCTTTGGCTCATCATTCAGCCTCTCTAGCCAGTTTTCTGGCCTGTGAAGGCAAGGACCTTCAACACCAGCATGTAACAGTGTGTAGCAAAATTATCATCGCATGGGGGTCTGTTCAGTAAACTCCTATTGCAGTCAGTTTTGTTATTGCTCAAATAGGTAGAACAGTGATGTATTGGAACACATTCTAAAAGCAGAAAGAAAATGACTATCATTATGTCATCTGGCTCACACCTGAGTTATTTGTCCATTTACTGATATTTTTCAAATAAGGATACATTCCTTTTTTTGTAACACTTTAAATCAGTTCTCACTGAATTGAGAGCATTTAGCTCAAGGCTGAGGAAAAATTATTATGCATTCATTTTCAGAACTCAATCTTAATTCACTTCAAACAGCAGGAAGAAAAATCGAGCCCTTATCAAGAAACAGAGGATAAAAGTTAGGCTTGTCTCTTTTCAGACCAACAAACAAAGTTCATTAACACAGAGATTGTTCTGGCCATGCCATATTTTCTGACCCACTTTCAACACTGCATCAAAGTAAAGAAAATCTGTCCAACTGTTTGGCAACTCTGTTTTAGATAACAATAAAAATAGTGTACATTCACTGTTTGCTTGCTCTGCTCTCAGCTCTGGGCTGAATGCTTGCTTTGCCATTGTCATTTCTTTTAATAATCACTAAATTCAATATGGCTATTTTTATTTCAATTTTATATATGGGTAGAAAGATCTGAAGCCTGTAAAATGTCAGTTATCTGACAGACAATAAATAACAAAATTAGGACTTGAATCCAGATCTGTTTCATTTTACTCCATGTACCTGAAAATTATGCTTAATTACTGAGCCTGTTGTTCCTTTCAACATCTGTGAATGAAAGCACAGTAAATGTGTCATTTCCCAAAATAGTCACAAGAAAAATATTTCTCAGTTTCTGCAATCAGCACTTTTTTGAGATAGAAGATCAACCAGTAACAAAAGTGACAGAAATGCAGACACCCCCAAGCCGGCCCATAACTGCCAAAGTAACCAGGTACACTGTGTTTGACCCCTCAAACCTTAGCAACTTCCTTTTCTAAGAGGCAAGTGCAGAATGTAAAGACTTACACGCCAAACTCAGATGTCATATGAAAAATGTAGGGTTTGGTGCTAGTTTGATGCCCTTTATATCCATCTTTTCTTTTTTTTTTTTGTTATTACTAGGAATGGAGCTCAAGGCCTCACGCATACTAGTCAAGTAAGTGCACTGCCACTGAGCTGCACTCCCAGCCCTATATTCACTTTCTTAATTTGTGTACAGTAAAAGCATCTGCCTCAGAAGTGTTATGCAGATTGAAATAGAAAATCTAGATATATTCTACCATAGTCTAGTGAGTTATTCTACCATAGTCTAGTGAGTTATTAATGCATACTAAATTTTATTTTTCCAAAGTAGACTTGAGGAGCCTTCTGAGTTAATTTTTTGTAGAAGTTTAAGGAAACAATCTGGAGGTACTAAACTAGGATAGAAAATAGGGAAAGATTGGGATTCTTAATGCTATATAACTTAACCTAGAGCATGTCAGATTGGACACCCTCTCTCACTCCTCTGAATCTTTCATTCAATTGCAAAATTTTAGCAGCCACCAGGGCTCCTTTTCAACTGCAAATCCTCTACTAGCCTGAGCTAGACTAAAAGAAAGCTATGGAAACTTACATTTAGGTGAAGTTAGAGTACTGAAAATTAGCATAAGTACATAAGCAGAGTCCTATAACCCTAGCACAGGGACCATCCAAATCTCTCCCCACTGGCAGGTTATTGATGATCAGGAACTGTCCCTTCCCTCAAGTTATTGGAAACCTTGAAAGAGAGGACCCAGTCTCTTTCTTCTACCCTGCCTGCTGCTTTTCCATGGCGCCTGGCAGAGATCACCCCTGTGATTCTCTCCCTCATTTATAATGAAGATAATTATCTCCCTTAATACATTCACCTGTTTGCCTGGATTCTTCCATGTTGGACACAAAGAATCTGAGACACAAAGAATCTGAGACTCTTCTGTTCAGAGACTACATGAGCCTACAACATATTTTCTTCTGATTGGAGACTGCATAAGCCTATGATGACTTGGATAATCAATGCAATTTTTTCTTTTATCTGGGAAATAATTTCTAACCTACACCAACTCTGTCATTGTACATGTGCTTGACATTTTTGACCATTCATTTCAATAGACAGTAGTTGGAAAAATGAGATTTGGAGGTTTGATTGAAGAAAATAAGTGACATTTTGTGGATTTTGTTTTACCTACTAATTATCATTTAAAATATATTAAAATTTCAATAGCAGAATCAGGAAATTTGGTTGCATAAGGCAATCTACAAAACAAAACAACAAACAAAACACAGAATTACTTTTCATCATCCACTAATATATTAAATTTACCTTTAGGTAAGGATCTAAAGAAATGTAATGTATACATACTTATTCAAGATGAATAGCTTTCTTCTTCAGTGATCCAAAATTTGAGAAATTATCTAAGCAGAATCAGCTTTCTTAAACCATTAATCTTTCAAGAAAGCAAATGGACAGGTTCAGGTCTGAGTCTCTTTCTTATAGATTCCCTTTTCTTCTCACCCCAAAATGATGTGTCTCTATTTCCATGGGGGCTTTTGCTGCTATTACATCATGTCAGAGAAGTAAGATGTATAAAAGAAGAGGTATTTGTCTTTCATAACTGTAGTACTGACTCCACACAGCTTGGTTCTCAAATACAACTACTTAGAAAACACAAATAAAGTGGATAACAATCAGAATTTTTCAAACAAAAGACAAATACTGGGCTACCTACATCACAGATCTTCCCTTCTAATGGTATGTCTGTTTGTAGAGGAAAATTCAGGCCAAGGCTGTCCTTGTTACACAGACTCAACAGACCACTGGAGAAATCAGTTCTTCTGAAATCCCGTTACAGTGGGAGCCAAGAGAATTTCACCACAAGTGGATGTTTGAGCCACCAGCCAATGTTACTGTTAGGATAAGTCCCTTGAGGTCCCACTGCTGGTGGAAAACCCTCAGGGGGGTCTTGCCAGATGCTGGAAATGCCCAGCTCATTGTTTCACCATTTATCCTGAATAAACTCTGCGACATAGTCTCCCAGTATGCTTTGGAACTGCATCCAAAAAAGTGATTAATGGAATAAAAAAGGAGAATTCACGAATCATGAAAACATAGGCTCTTTGTTATTATCACTACTTTAAAAAAATTCACATTTTGCTGAGTAAAGTACACAGTAGTACCACATGAGTTTTTTTTAAAAGGACCAGCCGTCCATCTCTTATTCTCGAGGTACCCAGATGACAGATGTGAGCCATATTCAGATGTGGTTCTGGTGAAAACATTAAAAGTATGTTGATGAGACTGCTTTTCTGATAGTTCACCACTGGAGAGACAGACTTACAGAATGGAAAATGGCATTTTTTTGGTGTGGGAAGAATACAGATATATGTGTGGCCTTCTTTGGCCTTCTTTGTTTGTTGCAACGTATCAGACCTGAAAGGAGCCCACCAAAGATAAGCACTGTCATAAATGAACACCTGTGTCTAGCTAAGCTGTCATTGCCACTTGATCACTTGTCAAAATCCTCTATACATATAAACTGCAGATTATGAGGACATTAAAATCAACCAAATGGGAACCAATTTTATTGCTAGAAGAGCCCAAGTCCTGGTGCCAGTGATGCCCAGGAGCACATTTATCTCCTGGCTTCTTGACCTGAGGCAACATCATCTTCAGGGAGGTCCTAGAGGTCTTGAACATCCAGAGCTGCTAGTATTATATTAACAGATTACATATATAGTTTTATATTAACAATTTGTATATACAGTTTTTCTTTATCATGGATAAAGAAGTAAGAACTTGCTTTCATTTTTTTCTAAGGAGAAACGATATCTTTTAAATAGGAAAGTAAAGTTAATAGTGCATCCTTCTGCCTTTCAAAATACTTTTTATATACAGTCAAACTTAGAACTACATGACTTTAAAAATGGGTAGATTTCAGAAATACTTGGAAAGACTTTTCGAGAGCCAAGACATCAGATTTACCAAATTGTCTTCCCAGAAATGCTTTATGAAATAGTTTTTAGGAATCACAGTGAATTAAGATACACAGTTTTGAGAAAAATACTCAGGTTATTAAGGTCAAAGTTATTGAAATAACATTTGATCCAATTAGAAACTATAAAAATCTCTGTCTTGGATCAAGGGAATAGAGTTTTGTGGAGAGAATGAACACCAAGCACAAATTGTGGAGGACAGTGAGCTGAATCTGGTCAGCTACACCAAAGCACTTGGCTCTGTACTTTCTTAATTTTAGTAAGAAGCTGACTAGGCATGGGACCAAGATCTTATTTTCTCAGTGTGTGACTGACCTTGGAAAAAAGTCCATGCAAAGGATGGTGTGTGACAAGATTCCCTGATGTCCTCAATATTTCTCACATACATGTTTCCAAATTCTATGTAAAATGCATACTGCTATACAATCGGCCAGAAGACAAAGGAGCCTTTATGAGCAGATTGCCTGTTAATTCCATATACTTGGCATCAAAAAGTGTAAGTGTTACTACATAAAACCCTTCTTTTTATTTTTTTTTGATTTGACTAGACAACATTTTATTTTATTATATATGGATTTGATAATTGAGCTTTATGTACACAGAGGGTTGAGGTAGCCATAAGTGGCAGGACTGTACCACTTGAGTCATTTCATTTTTTTTCTTTTATTCATATGTGCATACAACGTTTGGGTCATTTCTCCCCCCTTTTCCCTGGCCCCTCTCTCTCCCCCCTACCTCCTTGCTACCAGGCAGAAACTATTTTGCCCTTATCTCTAATTTTGTTGAAAAGAGAGTATAAGCAATAATAGGAAGGAACAAGGGTTTTGGCTAGTTGAGATAAGATTAGCTATACAGGGAGTTGATTCGCATTGCTTTCCTGTGCATGTGTGTTACCTTCTAAATTAATTCTCCTCAAACTAACCTTTTCTCTAGTTCCTGGTCCCCTTCTCCTATTGGCCTCTGTCACTAAGGCAGAAGGATGCATTAGTTTCTCTGCATTGAGGGCAAGAAATGTTATCTAGTTTTTTGGGTGTCTTACCTATCCTCATACCTCCCTTGTGTGCTCTCGCTTTTATCATATGATCAAAGTCCAATTCCCTTGTCGTATTTACCCTTGATCTAATGTCCGCATATGAGGGAGAACATACAAATTTGGTCTTTTGGGCCAGGCTAATCTCGCTCAGAATGATGATCTTCAGTTCCATCCATTTACTTGTGAATGATAGGATTTCATTCTTCTTCATGGCTGCGTAAAATTCCATTGTGTATAGATACCACATCTTCTTAATCCATTCATCAGTGGTGGGGCATCTTGGCTGTTTCCATAACTTGGCTATTATGAATAGTGCTGCAATAAACATGGGTGTGCAGGTGCCTCTGGAGTAACCTGAGTCACATTTTTTTTGGGTATATCCCCAAGAGTGGTATTGCTGGATCATATGGTAGATCTATGTTTAGATTTTTTTTTTATTTTTCTTTTATTATTCATATGTGCATACAAGGCTTGGTTCATTTCTCCCCCCTACCCCCACCCCCTCTCTTACCACCCACTCCGCCCCCTCCCTCTCCCCCACCAATACCCAGCAGAAACTATTGTGCCCTTATTTCTAATTTTGTTGTAGAGAGAGTGTAAGCAATAATAGGAAGGAACAAGGGTTTTTGCTGGTTGAGATAAGGATAGCTATACAGGGCATTGACTCACATTGATTTCCTGTGCATGGGTGTTACCTTCTAGGTTAATTCTTTTTGATCTAACCTTTTCTCTAGTACCTGTTCCCCTTTTCCTATTGGCCTCAGTTGCTTTGTGGTATCTGCTTTAGTTTCTCTGCGTTAAGGGCAACAAATGCTAGCTAGTTTTTTAGGTGTCTTGCCTATCCTCAACCCTTCCTTGTGTGCTCTCACTTTTATCATGTGCTCATAGTCCAATCCCCTTGTTGTGTTTGCCCTTGATCTAATGTCCACATATGAGGGAGAACATACGATTTTTGGTCTTTTGGGCCAGGCTAACCTCACTCAGAATGATGTTCTCCAATTCCATCCATCTACCAGCAAATGATAACATTTCGTTCTTCTTCATGGCTGCATAGAATTCCATTGTGTATAGATACCACATTTTCTTAATCCATTTGTCAGTGGTGGGGCATCTTGGCTGTTTCCATAACTTGGCTATTGTGAATAGTGCCGCAATAAACATGGATGTGCAGGTGCCTCTGGAGTAACCTGTGTCACAGTCTTTTGGGTACATCCCCAAGAGTGGTATTGCTGGATCAAATGGTAGATCGATATCTACCTCCAAATTTTTTTCCAGAGTGGTTGTACTAGTCTACATTCCCACCAACAGTGTAAGAGGGTTCCTTTTTCCCTGCATTCTCGCCAACACCTGTTGGTGGTGGTGTTGCTGATGATGGCTATTCTAACAGGGGTGAGGTGGAATCTTAGTGTGGTTTTAATTTGCATTTCCTTTATGGCTAGAGACGGTGAACATTTTTTCATGTTTTTTGGCCATTTGAAATTCTTCTTTTGAGAAAGTTCTGTTTAGTTCACTTGCCCATTTCTTTGTTGGTTCATTAATTTTGGGACAGTTTAGTTTTTTGAGTTCCCTATATATTCTGGTTATCAGTCCTTTGATGTGTAGCTGGGAAATATTTTCTTTCATTGTGTCGTGATCTCTTCAGTTTAGAGACCATTTCTTTTGTTGAGCAGAACCTTTTTAGTTTTATGAAGTCACATTTA
The DNA here is from genome assembly GCF_047511655.1 of Castor canadensis. Taxonomy (NCBI): domain Eukaryota; kingdom Metazoa; phylum Chordata; class Mammalia; order Rodentia; family Castoridae; genus Castor; species Castor canadensis. Next base: position 114,007,687 of record NC_133388.1, read on the forward strand.
TCTATGCTATCTCTTAGTTGCTGAGCTGTTAGAGTTCCATTGAAAAAGACCTTGCCTATCCCTATTAGTTCCAGAGTATTTCCTACTCTTTCCTGTACCAACTTTAGAGTTTGGGGTCTAATATTAAGATATTTGACCCATTTTGAGTTAATATTGATATATGGTGATAAACATGGATCTAGTTCCAGTTTTTTGCAGACTGCTAACCAGTTTTCCCAGCAGTTTTTGTTGAAGAGTTTTGTCTTTTCTCCATTGTATATTTTTAGCACCTTTGTGAAAGACAAATTGATTAAAGTTGTGTGGCTTTATATCTGGGTCCTCGATTCTGTTCCACTGGTCTTCATGTCTGTTTTTGTGCCAGTACCATGCTGTTTTACTGCTATTGCTTTGTAATATAGCTTGAAGTCAGGTATTGTGATACCTCCAGCATTGTTCTTTTGACTGAGTAATGCCTTGACTATTCATGGCCTCTTGTGTTTCCAAATAAATTTAATGGTTGATTTTTCAATCTCTTTCATGAATGTCTTTGGAGTTTTGATGGGAATTGCATTAAGCATGTAGATTATTTTTGGGAGTATAGACATTTTTACTATGTTGATTCTACCAATTCTGAGCATGGGAGATCTCTCCAATTTCTATAGTCTTACTCAATCTCTTTCTTCAGAAGTTTTTAGTTTTCCTTGTAGAGGTCGTTCACATCCTTTGTTAAGTTTATACCTAGGTATTTGATTTTTTTGAGACTATTGTAAATGGAATTATTTTCATATATTCTTTTTCGGTTTGTTCATTATTAGTGTATAGAAATGCTCATGATTTTCCTATGTTGATTTTATATCCTGCTACCTAGCTATGGCTGTTGTTGGTGTCTAGGAGCTTTTGAGTAGAGTTTTTTTGGATCTTTGATGTATAGGATCATATCATGTGCAAATACAGATATTTTGACAGTTTCTTTATCTATTTGTATTCCTTTTATTCCTTCTTGTTGCCTAGTTGCTCTGGCTAGGAATTCCAGTACTGTGTTGAATAGGAGTGGAGATAGTGGGCATCCTTGTCTCGTTTCTGATTTTAGAGGTAATGCTTTCATTTTTTCACAGTTAAGTATAATGTTGGCTGTAGGTTTGTCATATATAGCTTTTATAATGTTGAGGTACTTTCCTTCAATTCCTAGCTTTCTTAGAGCTTTAATCATGAAATAGTGTTGGATCTTATCAAAGGTTTCTTCTGCATCTATTGAGATAATCAAGTAGTTTTTGTCTTTGCTTCTGTTAATGTGCTGTATTACATTTATTGATTTTCGTATGTTGAACCACTCCTGCATTCCTGTGATTAAGCCTATTTGGTCATAGTGAATAATCTTTTTGATGTGTTGTTGAATTTGGTTTGCCATTATTTTGTTGAGGATTTTTGCGTCAATGTTCATTAAGGAGATTGGCCTATAGTTCTCCTTTTTGGAGGTGTCTTTGCCTGGTTTTGGGATAAGTGTAATATTGGCTTCATAAAATGTGTTAAGCAGTTTTCCTTCCCTTTCTATTTTGTGGAACAATTTAAGAAGGGTTGATATTATTTCTTTTTTAAAGGTCTGCTAGAACTCAGCAGAGAATCCATCAGATGCTGGACTTTTCTTTTTGGGGAGATTCTTTTTTTTTTCATTTTTCTTTTATTATTCATATGTGCATACAAGGCTTGGTTCATTTCTCCCCCCTGCCCCCACCCCCTCCCTTACCACCCACTCCACCCCCTCCCGCTCCCCCCCTCAATACCCAGCAGAAACTATTTTGCCCTTATCTCTAATTTTGTTGTAGAGAGAGTATAAGCAATAATAGGAAGGAACAAGGGGTTTTGCTGGTTGAGATAAGGATAGCTATACAGGGCATTGACTCACATTGATTTCCTGTGCGTGGGTGTTACCTTCTAGGTTAATTCTTTTTGATCTAACCTTTTCTCTAGTTCCTGGTCCCCTTTTCCTATTGGCCTCAGTTGCTTTAAGGTATCTGCTGTAGTTTCTCTGCATTAAGGGCAACAAATGCTAGCTAGTTTTTTAGGTGTCTTACCTATCCTCACCCCTCCCTTGTGTGCTCTCGCTTTTTTCATGTGCTCATAGTCCAATCCCCTTGTTGTGTTTGCCCTTGATCTAATGTCCACATATGAGGGAGAACATATGATTTTTGGTCTTTTGAGCCAGGCTAACCTCACTCAGAATGATGTTCTCCAATTCCATCCATTTACCAGCGAATGATAACATTTCGTTCTTCTTCATGGCTGCATAAAATTCCATTGTGTATAGATACCACATTTTCTTAATCCATTCGTCAGTGCTGGGGCATCTTGGCTGTTTCCATAACTTGGCTATTGTGAATAGTGCCGCAATAAACATGGATGTGCAGGTGCCTCTGGAGTAACAGTCTTTTGGGTATATCCCCAAGAGTGGTATTGCTGGATCAAATGGTAGATCGATGTCCAGCTTTTTAAGTAGCCTCCAAATTTTTTTCCAGAGTGGTTGTACTAGTCTACATTCCCACCAACAGTGTAAGAGGGTTCCTTTTTCCCCGCATCCTCACCAACACCTGTTGTTGGTGGTGTTGCTGATGATGGCTATTCTAACAGGGGTGAGGTGGAATCTTAGTGTGGTTTTAATTTGCATTTCCTTTATTGCTAGAGATGGTGAGCATTTTTTCATGTGTTTTCTGGCCACTTGAATTTCTTCTTTTGAGAAAATTCTGTTTAGTTCACTTGCCCATTTCTTTATTGGTTCATTAGTTTTGGGAGAATTTAGTTTTTTGAGTTCCCTGTATATTCTGGTTATCAGTCCTTTGTCTGATGTATAGTTGGCAAATATTTTCTCCCACTCTGTGGGTGTTCTCTTCAGTTTAGAGACCATTTCTTTTGATGAACAGAAGCTTTTTTGGGGAGACTCTTGATTGCTGCTTCAGTATCATTTTGTGTTATAGATCTATTCAGGTGATTAATGCCCTCTTGATTCAGTTTCCAATCATCATAAGTATCTAGAAATCTGTCCATTTCTTCAAGATTTTCAAATTTATTTGAATATAGGTTCTCAGAGTACTCTCTAATGATTTCTGGACTTTCATGGTGTTTGTTGTTATCTCCCCTTTTGCATTCCTGATTTTACTGATTTGGGTTCTTTCTCTCCTCATTTTAGTCAGTTAGCCAGGGGTCTGTTGATCTTGTTTATTTTTTCAAAGAACCAACTTTTTGTTTCATTAATTCGATATATGGTATTTTTGGTTTCTATTTCATTGATTTCAGCTCTTATTTTTATTATTTCTCTCCTATTTGTTTTGGGATTTGCTTGTTCTTGCTTTTCTAGAAGTTTGAGATGTATTATTAGGTCACTGACTTGAGCTCTTTCAGTCTTTTTAATATATGTACTTATGGCTATAAACTTTCCTCTCAGGACTGCCTTTGCTTTGTCCCAGAGGTTCTGATAGATTGTGTTTTCATTTTCATTGACTTCCAGGAACGTTTTAATTTTCTCTTTTATTTCATCAATGACCCATTGTTCATTATGCAATGAGTTATTCACTTTCCATCTGTTTTCATTTTTTTGTCTTTACTTTTGTTGTTGAGTTCTAGTTTTATTGCATTGTGATCAGATAGAATTCACGGTATAATTTCTATTTTCTTATATTTGCTAAGGCTTGCTTTGTGCCCTAGGATATGATCTATTTTAGAGAAGGTTCCATGGGCTGCTGGGAAGAATGTATATTGTGTAGAAGTTGGATGAAATGTTCTGGAGACATCTACTAGGTCCATTTGGTCTATAGAATGTTTTAGATCTAGGATTTCTTTATTGATTTTTTGTTTGGATGACCTATCTATTGATGATAGTGGGGTGTTAAGTCTCCCACAGCCACTGTGTTGGAGCTAATACATGTTTTTAGGTCCTTCACAGTATGTTTGATAAAAGTGGGTACATTGACATTGGGTACATATAGGTTGACAACTGTTATTTCCTTTTGGTTTATTTCCCCTTTTATTAGTATGGAATGTCCTTCTTTATCTCATTTAATTAATGTGGATTTGAAATCTACTTTGTCTGAGATAAGTATTGCTACTCCTGCCTGTTTTCGGGGGCCTTGGCTTGGTAAATCTTCTTCTAGCTATAAAGCCTTCTTGAATCATATATAACACATAGCATTTTAATTTTTTCATTTGTTCTTTATTGAGCCTAGTCACATCCATCAGTGTTTGATTAGGGTTTTAGAACTCTAATTTATTACTGCAGATGCTCAGATAAGGAAATGCCTGACACATAGCATCTAAATATTTGCTGGTTGACAAACTGTATTTCCTCCTGAAAACAACTACTTGAGATAATTTACCTTTATGATTGTGAAAGACTATATTTTCCAAAACTGTAGGAATCAATATCTTCAGAATTACCTGTTCTCCCCAAACCATCAAGAAATGAAGTCTAAGGGCTAAGTGTGGTGGCACATGCATGCAATTACAACTACTCTGGAGGCAGGAGAGGAGGAAGGAGAGCTACTCAGGAAATTGGTAGGATCCCAGTTTGAGGCCACCCCAGGCAAAAAGTTTATAAGACTCCCATCTCAAACAATAAACCAGGAGTGGTAGGATACATCTGCAATATTAGCTACATGGTAGGTGTAGATATAAGGATTGTGGTCTGAGGTCAGCCTTGGAGAAAAATATGAGACTCTATCTGAACAAAAGAGCACCAAAAAGAGCTAGGATTGTGGTGCAAGTGGTAGCACATCTGCCTAGAAACCATGAAGTCCTGAGTCCAAGCCCAAGTACCACTGAAAGAGAGAAGAAAGAAAGAAAGGAGAAAGAAAAAGGAAAAGAAAGAAATGTAGTCTATTTCCTCTCCTTTTCAACCTGGGAGAGTTTATGACATCTCTGGTGTGTAGACAATCAAGGCTGGATCATAACAAGGCCAAGGCTTCCACTTTGCACTCTTGGACACTCACTTTTGGAACCTAGCCAACATATTGTAAGGGAGCTTGGGCTACAGGAAGGATGAACATACGTGATTTGAGAACAGCCCCAGCAAACATCTCAGCACTACCACCCATGTGAACAAATAAATGCAATTAATGCAATTAATATCAGTCCCTAAGCTTTGACTCTTCTAGCTGAAGACTCAGATATCTTGAAGTGACAAAAAAACCTATTGTCCTATGCCCAGACACACAGAATCTAGCAGAGTAAGTAGTTGTTTTATACCTACCAAGGTTTTTGGATAATTAATTATGTTATCATAGTAACTGGAACAAAAAATAATGTAATTTACAAAGGCTCAAAAATAAACATTAGACAATTTTAAGTGCCAATTATATTTGTCATTAATACCTACATTATTATTATAAATATTTAATGCAAGTGTTTTATTTTTGTCATTGGTTGCTTCAACCTCTTTACTTAAGCTCCAGAGTTTATATTTTTTTTGGTACTGGAGTTTGAACTCTGGCTTCATACTAGCTAGGCAAGTGCTGTACTACTTGAGCAACTCTGACAACACTTTTTTGTGTTGGCTATTTTGGAGATCAGTTCTCTCAAACTATTTACCAAGGCTTGCCTCAAACCGTGATCCTCCAGATCTCTGCCTCCTGAGTATCTAAGATAACAGGCACATGACACCAGTGCCAGGCAAGCTTCAGTATTTTATCTGCCCAAATGTTTCATCCAGATGTTTCTAAGTGCATGTTTTGATTATTCTCATCCCTCTGACAATGTAAGTTCTCTGAGGGTAGAAGTAAGTTTGTTATTTTGACCATCACTGTAGTTTCATTGTACCTGAAAAACGTATACATTCAGTATATATCAAATGGAATAAAATATGTTTGCATCTTTTCTATGTGTCATTCAGTTGGCCTTTTTCACTTAATGTTGTAAAGTTAAATTCTGAATAATTGTCCTTCAACAAAGTACATATTCTGTCATTCTACATTTCATATCAATTGCGAATCCTATTCTTCCTAAGAATTCTAATAGATTTTTCTTGCAAGATTTTCTATATTTTCTCTGTTTCCTTTAGGATAAATTATTGGATTGAACAATGAAGAAAACTAAATGCTGTCATCTTCCATTTCCACTTGTGATTTACTCCTGAATGTGTGAGAGACCATGGTCATCATGTTGTTATGAATCTGAGTAGTTCATCAGGAATTGCATTTTGTGTGACCAGAAAGCATTGAAGCTTCAAAGAAAATAATCTTAGCAATGAAGGAATGGGAATTATTAAATCTCAAGAGAAGTCCAGACAAGTAATTAGAGAGTAGCATAGAATCAATCGCACACACACAAACCCTTGCACAACAAGAAAACTAAAAAGCAGAACTCACCACATACCTCTCAAGATTAACACTGAATGTTAATGGCTGCAACTCCCTCATCAAAAGGCACAGAATGGAAAACTGTATTAAAAAAGAAGACTCAACAATTTGTTCTTGGAGGATCCAAGATGGTGACTAGGGCTCAGAGCAGAAAGCGTAGCTCTGTGAATCAAAAACCTTGCTAAGATGCTGGAGCCACACTTGGCAGAAATAAAGCACCAAGGAGAATCAAAACTTCAACACCCTGAATCCTTAGCCCTTAGAAAGCTTCTTCATGCTATGGTACACTGAGAAAACAGGTGGGCTGCTGCCTCCACCAGCCACCAACTCGAAACCTGCCTGAGAGACATTCAGTAGACCAAACAGGTGAGTGCAAGGATCACAATGTATTCCCTCATCCACCCCTGAGGTAAACCAGCATAGCCGCCTGGGCAGACTGACCCCCCCCCCCACAAAAAAACCTGAATAAACAACAAAGTGAAAACTAACACACAGCAGAGGGGGTGGGTACTCTGAAAGAACACCAGAGAAGGGGTGAGGGGCAAGAAGCTGATCTCCCCACAAACTTCAGTAAACAAATGGCTGGAGAGGCAGGAGGGCTGATGGCGGGTAGGTGATAAGCCGCTGCCTGAAATAGGGCAGGTATTGGTCTACAGAGCTCATCTCCTGAGCCAGTGAGCAACATTCAAAGTGCAACAGTACTGAAAAACTGAAAAACAATCAGCAAACCTTCACAACATGCTGACAGAAAGGGGCCAGCTAACAGATCACTGACAATATCCCAGAGAAAGGGGGTGAGGCAAAGAAACAAGCCCCCAGTAATCAAACCCAGTGAAAACCCAACTCCAAAACAGAACAACTGGTAAGCTACAGAGTTGATTCTGAAACCTGAGGACAACATACAAATTTAAACTGCCACAACTCACTGAAGGAGAAGTGACCAAGCAGCTGCCTCTGAAAGACAGAAGAAAACAAACAAACAAACAAACAAATACTACCCAACTACCTGGCAAGACAACAGCAGAGCTTCTGCTTAAATACCAACACCAGGACTGGACAATGAAGAAGTAACACCAGAACTTAAACTAAGATTGAAATTCTATTGTTCCTGAACCTGGAATTTGTGTTTGTTTGTTTGTTTCTCTGTTTGTTTTGTTTCTTGTCTCTTTGTGTTTGTTTGTTAATCTCTCCATGTTTATTTCCTTATTTTTTTAATTTGGTTCCATTTAGTATTGTGAATTAGCTAATATTAAATCACACCCACACCAGGGGCAAAAATATCACACACACACTTAGCTACAAACCCAATATAGCCACAAAATAAAATTAAACCAAGGGAAAGAAAACAGGTCACTGAAGCCACAAACTAGCCTATCCAAAACATAGTTGCACAGTACCAAGTGGAATGATGGGAAAATGAAAAAGAGATGGAAACCATTCTTCCGCCTAAAATAATTTAATACAGGATTCAGAGGGAAATGAAGAAAATGGGAATCCAGTTCTAGACTCCAATAAAACAAAGACAAACAATGCCAAGGTATCTAATCATGCCCACAAGAAAATCCTCAAAGAAAACATCTTGGAGGTAATCACTGAGAATGTCATGGAGATGTTATTACATTGTTAAGCAAAATGTACAAGAGGCACTCAAGAAATTTTAAGACAACAAAATAAAAAATATGAGAAGACACAGAAACAAATGAACTCATGGGAGCCCTAAATAAACACCAAAGTGAAACAGAGAACACTATAAATACAGAGAAAAATGAATTAAAGGCAAAAATTGACAATATTAAAGAGGAAGTGACCATGATATGGAAAACTTCAGAAAAAAGAATCAAACAGAAATACAAAACACAATGAAAGCTACTCCAACAGACTAGAACAAGTGGAACAGAATCTCAGAACTAGAAGATGAAATGGAAATTAAAGGGAAAACTGAAGAACTGTTAGTCAAACAGCTCAAGACCTGTGAAAGGAATATGCAAGAACTCACTGACTCCATCAAAGACCAAAGCTGAGAATTATGGGCATTGAAGAGGGAGAATATGTGCAAGCAAAAGGAATTTATAATGTATTCAACAAAATAATAACAGAAAATTTCCTAAACCTAGAGAAAGCTATGCACATTCAGGTCCAGGAAGCCTCCAGGACACCAAAAAGACTTGACTAAAATAGAACTACCCCATGACCTATTATCATTAAAACAACAAGCACAGAGAGTAGCGAAGGAATATTGAAGGTAGTAAGAGAGAAAAAGCAAATAACATATAAAGGTTAACCCATTAAAACCACAGCAGATTTCTCAATGGAAACCTTAAAATCAAGAACAGCATGGGGAGTGAGTTATTCTGGGCACTGAATGAAAATAACTTCAGCCCTAGGATACTCTACCCAGGAAAAATATTCAAAATAGACGGAGTCGTCCATAATAAGCAGAAACTAAAATAATAAATGACCACAAAGACACCACTACAAAAGACTCTTCAAGGAATTCTGCATGCAGAAAGAGAAAGCAAACAAAACTATGAGAGGACAGTCAGCACCAAACTACAAGAGAAGAAAAGATAAAGAATCAGAGAATAACATTGATTCAGCTGCACACAATCAAACCCTTAAACAACAGAAACAACTAAATGACAGAAATCACAACATACCTATCAATATAAACACTAAATGTTAATGGATTTAATTCCCCTATCAAAAGACACTGTCTGGCAAATTGGATTATAAAGGAAGATCCAAGAATCTGTTGTTTACAGGAGACCCGTCTCATTGACAGAAACAAGCACTGGCTTATGGTGAAAGGCTAGAAGAAGATTTAACAAGCCAATGGTCCCTGAAAACAAACAGGAGTAGCCATATTTATCTCAGACAAAGCAGACTTCAAACTTACACTGATCAGATGAGATAAAGGACACTCCATACTGACAGAAGGGGAAATACATCAAAAGGAAATAACAATTATCAACCTATATGCACCCAATGTCAGTGCACCCAATTTCATCAAACATACTATGAAGGACCTTAAAGCACATATATAGACTCTAACACAGTGTTATTGGAAGAATTTAATACCCACTTATCACCAACAGATAGGTCATCCAAACAAAAAAATTAATACAGAAATTCTAGAACTAAATAACACCATAGATCAAACGGACCCAGCTGATGTCTACAGAATATTTCATCCAACTTCTGCACAATATACATTCTTCTTGGCAGCCCATGGAACATTCTCCAAAATTCATCATATCTTAAGGCACAAAGCAAGTCTCAGCAAATAAAAGAAAATAGAAATAATCCCATGCATTTTATGTGGTCACAATACATTTAAACTAGAACTCAACAACAAAAACAACATTAGAAAACATGTGAATAATTGGAAGCTGAACAACACATTGCTCAATGACCAGTGGGTTATTGATGAAATAAAAGAGGACATAAAAAGGTTCCTGGAAGTTCATGAAAATGAAAACAAACCTACCAGAACCTATGGAATACCTCAAAGGTAGTCCTAAGAGGAAAGTTTATAGCCATGAGTGCATATATTAAAAGGACTGAAAGATCTCAAGTCAATGACTTAATGCTACATCTCAAACTCCTAGAAAAACAAAACAAGTAAATCCCAAAACAAGCAGAAGGAGAGAAATAATAAAAATAAGGGCCAAAACTTATGAAATAGAAACAAACAAACAAACAAAATACAAAGAATCAATGAAACAAAAAGCTGGTTCTTTGAAAATATAAACAAGATTGACAGATCCCTGGCAAAGCTGACTAAAATGAGGAAAGAAAAAAACTAAATCAATAAAATAAGCAATGCAAAAGGGGAGATAACAACACCATGGAAATCTAGGAAGTCATGAAAGAGTACTTTGAGAACCAATATTCTAATAAATTTGAAAATCTTGGAGAAATGAACAGATTTCTAGACACTTAGAAATATCTAGAAATCTATTGTGATCTGTACTAGTATCTAGTACAGATACTTATAATCACACAAAATTGAACCAAGAGGATATTAATAACCTGACTAGATCAAGAAAACAAAACGAATTTGAAGCAGCAACAAAGAGTCTCCCAAAAAAGAAAAGTCCAGGACCTGATGGATTCTAAGCTGAATTCTATCAGACCTCTAAAGAAGAACTGATACCAATCCTCCTTAAATTTTTCCATGAAATAGAAAGGGAAGGAACACTGCCTAACTCATTTTAAGAAGCCAGTATTACACTTATCCCAAAACCAGACAAAGACACCTCCAAAAAGAAGAACTATTGGCCAGTCTCCTTAATGAACATCAATGCAAAAGTCCTCAATAAAATAATTGCAAGCTGAATCAAACAACATATCACAGAGATCATACACCACAACCAAGTCAGCTTCATCCCAGGGATGCAGAAGTGGTTCAAAATATGTAAATCTATAAATGTAATACAGCTCATTACTAAAAGCAAAGACAAAAACCACTTGATTATCTCAATAGATGCAGAAAAAGCCTTTGACAAGATCCAGCACCACTTTATAATAAAAGCTCTAAGAAAACTTGGAATAGAAGGAATTTACCTCAACATTGTAAAGGCTATATATGACAAACCTACAGCCAACATCATACTTAATGATGAAAAACTGTAATCATTTCCCCTAAAATCAGGAATGAGACAGGGTGCCCACTATTCCCACTCCTATTCAACACAGTACTGGAATTCCTAGCCAGTGAAATTAGGCAAGAAGAAGAAATAAAAAGAATTCAAATAGGTAAAGAAACTGTCAAAATATCCCTATTTGCACACAACATGATCCTATATCTTAAAGACCAAAAAAACTCTACCCAAAAACTTCTAGACATCATAAACAGCTATAGAAAGGTGGCAGGATACAAAATCAACTTACAAAAATCTTTAGCTTTTCTATATACCAATAATGAACAAATTGAGAAAGAATATATGGAAACAATTCCATTTATGATAGCCTCAAAAAAAAAAATCAAATACCTAGGAGTAAACTTAAAGGATGTGAATGACTTCTACAAGGAGAACTACAAATCCCTGAAGAAATTGATTGAGGAAGACTACAGAAGGTGGAGAGATCTCCCATGCTTATAGATTGGTAGAATCAATGTAACAAAAATAGCTATGCTACAAAAAGCAATCTACCTGTTTAATGCAATTCCCCCAAAATTCCAATGACATTCATCACAGAGATTAAAAAATCGACCTTAAATTTCATTTGGAAACACAAGAGACCACAAATAGCCAAGGAAATACTCAGTAAAAACAGCAATGCTGTAGGTATCACAATACCTGCTTTCAAACTATATTACAAAAGAATAGCACTAAAAACAGCATGGTACTGACACAAAAACAGATATGAAGACCAGTGGAATAGAATAGAGGACGTGGATGTGAATCCACAGAGCTATTCCCAACTTTTTTTTAACAAAGGTGCCAGAGACATAAGATGGAGAAAAAACAGCATCTTCAACAAATGTTGCTGGAAACCATGGTTATCTGCCTGTACAAAAGTGAAATTAGATCCATGAATATGACCCTGTACTAGTGTCTACTGAACATGCATCAAGACCTTAATATCAGACTCAAAACTCTGAAGTTAGTATAGGAAACAACAGGGAATATGGAAGAAACAGGTATAGGCAAGAACTTCCTCAGTAGAACCCCAGCTCAACAATTAAGAGAAAGGATGGACAAATGAGACTTCATAAAATTAAAAAGCTTCTCACCACTAAAGAAATTGTCTCTAAACTGAAGAGACCACCCAAGAGTGAGAGAAAATATTTGCCAGCTTTACATCAGACAAAGTACTGATAACCAGAATATATAGGGAGCTCAAAAAACTAAATTCCCCCCCAAATCAATAAAACAATAAAGAAATGGGCAATTGAACTAAACAGAACTTTCTCAAAAGAAGAAATTCAAATGACCTAAAAAACACATGAAAAAGGTTCACCATCTCTGTCTATACAGGAAATGCAAATCAAAACCACAGTAAGATTCCACCTTACCTCTGTTAAAATAGCTATCATCAAGAATACCACCAACAGGTGTTGGTGAGGATGTGGGGAAAAAGGAATGCTCATGTACTGATGGTTAGAATGTAAGATAGTATAAGCACTATGGAAAACAATATAGAGGCTTCTTAAAAAACTAAACATAGATCTGCCATATGATCCAGCAATCCCACTCCTAGGGATATACCCAAAGGAATGTGACTTAGGTTACTACAGAGGCAGCTACACACCCATGTTTATTATAGCACTATTCACAATAGCCAAGTTATGGAAGCAGCCAAGATGCCCTACTACTGACGAATGGATTAACAAAATGTGTTGTTTATACACAATGGAGTTTTACTCAGCCATGAAGAAGAATGAAATCTTATCATTTGCAAGTAAATTGATGGACTGGAGAACATCTTCCTGAGCAAGGTAAGCCAGGCTCAGAAGACCAAAAATTGTATGTTTCCCCACATATGCAGACTTTAGATCTAGGGCAAACGCAGCAATGTGGTTGGACTTTGGTCACATGCTAAAGGGAGAGCATATAAGGGAGGAATGGCGATAGGTAGGAAACCCAAAACTTGAAAGTGTTTGATGTCCCCACTGCAGAGGAGCTAATACAGTAACCTTTAAGTGACAGAGTCAATTTGGGAAGATGACCAGGAAGTAGTGAAGAGGTCAGGTAGAGATGAATCAAATCGGGTTGTAATATACTTGTGCACGGAAGCAATGCTAGGAATCTCTCTGTATAGCTGTCCTTATCTGAACTAGCAAAACACTTTGTCTTTCTTATTATTGCTTATGTCTTCTCTTCAACAAAATTGGAGATAAAGCCAGAACAGGTCCTTTCTGGTAGCAAAGGAGGTAGCAGTGAGAGGAAGAGGGTGGGGGGCATGGGGGAAAAATGACCCAAACAATGTGTGCACATACGAATATATGATTAAGAAAAAAAACCAATTTGTTCTTTAGAAGAAACCCACCTTAGACAGAAATAAATATTGGTTTAGAATGAGAGGGTAGAAAAGATTTATCAAGATAATGGCCCCCCAAAACAAGGAGTATCTATTCTTATATAAAATAAATTAGGCATCAAGCATAAAACAGTCAAAGACAAAGAAGGACATTTCATAGCAATAAAATGAGCAATAGTCAAGATGAAATAACAATTGTTAACTTATATGTGACCAATGTTGGTATACCCAACCTCATAAAACATACACAACTAGACCTGAAAACACAGATAGACCCCAACACAGTGACAGTGAGAAATTTTAATACTCAACTATCAACAACAGATAGGTTATCCAGACCAAAAACATCAGCAAAGAATGTTTAGAATTGAATAATACCAAAGATCAAATGAACATGATATACAGATATAAGAAAAGAATCAAAACAGTTCCTGAAATTCAATGAAAATGAAAGCATAACCTACCAGAACCTATGAGACACAGAAAAGGCAGTGCTAAGTGGAAAGTTTATAGCCATCAATGCATATGTTAAAAAAAATCAGTATCTCAAACAAATGATCTAATGCTTTATCTCAAATTCCTAGCAAACAATTCCCTTTACAATAGCCTCAAAAGCAAAAACCAAGAAGTAGAAGTAACAAAAGAAGTGAAAGATACATACAATGAATGCTATAAACCACTGAAGAAATAAATCAAAGAAGACTACACAAGAAGGAAATATCACCCATGCTCATGGATTAGCAGAATCAATACTGTGAAAATGACTGTTTTATCCAAAGCAATCTACATGTTCAATTCCATCTCCATCAAAATTCTAATGACATTCATCAGAGAGATGAAAAATCAACCCAAAAGTTCATATAGAAACACAAAAGACTATGAATAGAAAAGCCAATAGTCAGCACAATGAGAAAAACTAGAGGTATTCAATCAAATTATACTACAGACACATAGCATTAAGAACAGCATGGTACTGGCACAAAAACAGACAAGAAGACCAATGGAAAAGAATACAAGATTTGAATCCACACAGTTATGTCCACTTGATTTTTGATAAAGGCATCCAAAATATATGATGGAGAAAAGACAGCATCTTTAGCAAGTGTTGCCTAAAAAACTGGATATCTGAATGCAGAAAACCGAAATTAGATATATGACTTTCACCATGTAGAAATATCAACTCAAAGTGTATTAGGGACCTTAATTTAAGATCTTAAACTTTGAAGCTACTGCAGGAAAGAGTAGAGGATATACTTGATCTTCCTGGCACAGACAATAACTTCCTAAGTAGCACTCAAATGGCTCAGCAACCAAGAGAAAGGATTGACAAATTGGACTACATAAAACTAAAAATGCTTCTGCATGATAAAAGAAATGGACACAAGATTGAAGAGGTAGCCCCAAGAATGGGAGAAATTTTTTGCTAGCTATACACCTGACAAGGGATTAGTAACCTGAATATAAAAAGAGCTCAAAAAACTAAACTCCCAAAAAATCAAGGATCCAATGAAGAAATGGGTGAAGGAACTGAACAGAGCTTTTTCAAAGGAATACGTCCAAATAGCAAACAAAACAAAACAAAAACACACTCAAGAAGAAATGGTCAACATAACCTGGCCATAAAAGAATTGCAAATCAATACTGCTTTAAGATTCAACCTCCCAGTTAGGCACTGGTGGTTCACGCCTATAATCTTAGCTCCTCAGAAGGCAGAGGTTGAGAGGTTCAAAGCCAGCCTGGGAAAATAGTTCACTAGACCCTACCTTGAGAAAAGTCACCACAAAAAAATAAGGCCCAGTGGAGCATCTCAAAGTGTAGGCCCTGAATTCAAACTCTAGTACCACACACACACACAGACACACACACACACAGACACACACACAGACACACACACACACAGACACACACACACACACAGACACACACACAGACACACACACACACAGACACACACACACACACAGACACACACACACACAGACACACACACCACACACACACACAGACACACACACACAGACACAGACACACACACACAGACACACAGACACACACACACACACACACCACACACACACACAGACACACACACACACAGACACACACACACACACAGACACACACACACACAGACACACACACAGACACACACACAGACACACACACACAGACACACACACACACAGACACACACACACACACACAGACACACACACACACACATACAGACACACACACACACAGACACACACACAGACACACACACAGACACAGACACACACACACACACACACACACACACACAAATGATTCTACCTCCCTCCTGTTAGAACACAAGCAACAAACATTGGCAGGATGTGGGGAAAACGAAACTCATATGCTGATGGTGGGTGTGTAAGTTAGTACAACCACTATGGGAAACAGTATGGAGGTTCCTCAGAAAAGTAAAATAGAACTCCCATATGGTCTAGCAATAAAAATCCTAGTGATGTACCCAAGGAAAGATAAGCCAGGTTACAACAAAGTACCTGCACAACTATGTTTATTGCAGCATTATTTGTAACTGTCAAGCTATGCCAATAGTCAAGATGCCACACTACTGATCAATGGATGAAGAAAATGTGGTGTTTATATATTAGGGAACTTTATTTAGCCATAAGGACAGATGAAATTTTGCTGTATGCACATAAATGGGTGGAACTAGAGAACATCAGCTTAAGTGAAGTTAGCCATGTTCATAAATCCAAAGGATTTTGTGGAATATAGGCCAAATACAAATGCAAGCAATATTATATATACATAGAAATATATAGAGTACATGTATTCAAAAGTCAGTCTGTTGGAGGAGACCAAGGAAGGAGGAAAAGAAGGAAAGAAAGATAGCAAAGAATAATAAACTACATTATGTCTATGTAGAAACAAGACACAAAGACACAGGCTAAAAACTATTAGACATCACAGGATAGGGGAAAAGTTTGAGGAAGTGCAACAGAGGGAGGGTTACGCTGATTTAAGTACAATGCATGCCCAGGTATGATACCAAGGCAAAATCCCAGTTAACAATGTAAAGACACCTAAACAAGGAAGGATAACAATTAAAAATAGGTCATGCTTAGGGGAGGTCACTAATGGGAAAAAGCGAGTGAAAAAAGAAAGTAGAGAAGATGAATATAGTTGAGGTGCTTTCTATATGAGAATGAATATAGAATTTTTAAACTGTTGAAATTGTCATAAGAAGGGGACTAACATAGAAAGGAGAAAAATGGAAGTGGTGAACAATTTAGTATATAATACTTATATACATGAAAATGTCATAATGGACTTCCCTGTGTAGCTACCTAAAATAAACAAAAGTGTCTTTTTCTCAAAAAACAGGACAGGAAGGTTAAAAAAGTCCTATTTTGGTGTTGGTACCAGTGAGAATGGGGAAAACATAAAGAAAGAGTTTATAAGAGGGTGAATATGGTAGAAATATCATGTACTCATGTATGACAATGAAGAAAAAAATAGGTCTTTTTGGAACTATTCTAAGGATGGGGGTAAAAGGAGGCAAAGACGGAGAGGTTGAATGTAGCCAAGATATATTATAAGTACTTTTCTAAATGTCACAATGTACCCACAGTATGATAATAATAATTTTAAAAGTAAAAAGAAAGTATTGCAGCTTCAAGTGGACTTGCAGCATGCTGAGGTTGGGCATAATTTAATTTAATGACTCAATGACTCAGATACCCATGCCATCCACCCCTGGTCCATTGCTATCTTTCTTACAGCCATCTGGGAGACTGCACTCCCAGTCAGAAGTCATTCTCCAGGGTCGAGATGAAAGACCCCATTCATCACTCCACATTCACTGACTAGAACTTTGATCAGGACATTTAATTTTTCTTTTTGCCTGGGAAGAGACATAGACATAGAGATAGTCAATGACTCATGAAGAAAGGATAATCATCTAGCTCAAGGATAGAGAATATTGAGTAGATACAATTAGAAAATTGGTTAAAACAATTAGAAGTTAGCAAAAGGTGTGGAATGACATTTCCAAAGGGGCACAGAGTGAAAAAGTTTGTTATGTAAATACTTAGTAAAGAGCACTCTTCCACAGGGGACAATCTCTATTGTCTGGTGGACAAGATGAGTGGTTAAGCCAATGCCAGGCAACCTCTTCCAATGCTCTTAAACTTCACCAAGGGTCTCATGAGCAAAGTGTGCTTGGCCACAAGATGCATACAGATGGGCTCGACACCATGGAATTCACACAAAATGACCTGGTCACCACTGGGAATTGGTCATCTTACTGAGAGCAAGACCACAGTCCTTCAACTGCATTCTGAGAAGATAATGTCTCCACTTGGCAGGCTGATGGCACTGGAGCGCTGTCTGCAGTGAGCTTCACACAGGAATTGGGACTCACCATTGATATGCCTATGCTCCCTTCCCTGAGAAAAAAGTGCTTCTGCCAAAATCCCCTTCTGTGAACTCACCCTACGCATTATTTAATGTCATCCCAAACTCCACCACATTGATTCTGAACATGGGATTAAATATATAGAAAATGAAGGTACAACACTGATTCACGGGCTTCTCAAGTTCTTTATAACTTTGACACAGAAAACCCAAGAGAATGGTGGGGTGACTTTTGTTTCCTTGTTCTTTTCCTTTAATGTGTGAACTTTAAAATAAAATTTTTTAGTTTATAGATTAGGTTTGGATTATAGAAAAGTATAAAGATAAGGTTCCCATACCTAATTCTCTTGCTATCAAAATTTTACACAAATGTTGTACATTTCTACAATTAATGAGCCATTGTTTATAAATTATTAACTAAATTCATGCTTAATCCAAACTTCCATATTTATTAACAATGCTAATCAGAAGCTAAAATTTCATAAGAATGAGTAGCATCAAGGATATGGTGCTATCCCTTTTCCAGCCTCGATTCATGGGTCTAGGTTAAAGGAGTGGAATTTAAAATGGTTCCTTTGTTGTTACCCCAATGATTTACTAGTAAAATATTACAGTTCATCTATACAACTTTGGGCCATGAAGATTTAGAAGTCTTTGTTCCTCATGATTAAATGTTTCAGCCAGAAAATATACAACAGCCCCAGTACTTTAAAAGTTCACAATGAATTTTAGTCACATTGAGCTCCTCAGGCCACTGAGTCACTGGCAAAGATGACTTGACTGTTACTCGATACTAGGGTGAAATTAAATCCTTATTATACCATGAGATTAGGGAGGAGTTTGTCTGAAATTTAGGAAATCTTGTTTGGTTCTCTTAATCCTTGATATATGTTAACCTAAATTATAATAACTCAACACAGTCAGAACTCCTAAGGCATAGACCCATCACTGATGTAGACTTTAGTCATCCTCATGCAGGGAATGATGACCAGTTGATGGGATTCTTGAGTACAAAGGGAACACAGAGGAGAAGAAGGAATTTATAAATGCTAGCTATAATCATGTAGTTATGGAAATAAGAGCTATGGGACTTATGAATGTTTGTAATTATTTGGTAGTAATATATTTATGCATATACAATTGTCTTTTTTATCTTTTCCCTTTTTAATTAATCTGCTTTTAACAAAAGATTTGTTAAAATGTTTAATCTCAGGTTTCAGTGTATGTTTTCAGTATGAATAACAGCTTTTTCATAATGTCTGTGAGCATAAATTTGCTATATTTATTATTTGTAAATTGACAATTTCTGAAATAGGTACATAAATGTCATGTAACCAAAGGTTGGTCTTTGGTACATTGTTCTATTTTCAACTAACTTGAGCTGGAAATTATTTTTCCTAGAATTTCTTATTTCACAATTATAAATCAGAGTTGAAAAAGAGGAAGCTATCCCTGATTTGGGGGCGGAAGTCAAGCAAAAGCAATTACTCTTTGAAGATTACAATAATGCCTTGTGAAACCTGGCTGCTGTTGATGTTCTGGGTAAGTATTGACTTGTACTCTCCCTTCTCTGTGGTGGTCTCAGTGATTAACTCTGGTCCAGGCTGATTGCCAGAGATCTGCATCTAAAATCATTCAAGCAGCAGCTTCTGAAAGACACCTCCACCAGTAAGCACTTGGAAGTCCCATGTCAGCAGGTGGGCTTCTCCAATTGTCTTACTCATCACTCCTCTGGCACTTCTAAAAGATTGTTTCCAGACTTCCTCTTCACCATATTTTCCAACAATTTCAGCAAGATCTAATTCCTAGATAAGACTCTGTATTCCAAATTGAAACTGTTACATTTAAGACTATCATATGCAATGAAGAAAAGTATAGGTAAGGATAAAATAATTTTGTCCAAATAATGCCTTAGTAACAACTGCATATTATGAGATTTATTACATAAAGTTAACAAAGTTTGATAATAATTGTAATGAACATGTGGTAGATCAAAACATGGAGGTAAAATTTGCAGGTTTCTTGATTTATGTGTGAAATGGTTAAGTTATCAATTTAATGAAAATTCTAATTAATCTGGCTTATATATTAATTTCTTGGGAAGCTGCCATAGGAATATTAACTTTAATGAGAAGATAAAGTGTAATAATGTAATAATGACTTTCATGACCCCCAAAGGATTCTGAAAAGGAGAGAGAAAAAAGAGAGACAAGAAAATTTGCTGGAGTTAAAACCTATCTAATAAATAATTATATTAAATATATGTATAGATAATTAGCCCAACTAAAAGAGAAAGGTTATCTGGTTTAATATTAAACAAAAGACACAATTTTTCATTGTTCATAAGCAACACAATGTAGAGGATATGGATGACTGAAGTGTGGAAAACATGGAGCATGAAAGTACTGTTAGAAAGATGTTTGGGGCTTTATCAAGAAGTGGAGGCAGTCAGGTCTTGGGGGATCATACCTGTAACCCAAGCTATTTAGGAGGGTGAGATCCAGAGGATTGCCAGCCTAGGACAAAAAAGATCATGAGACTCCATCTCAACAGGAAAAACCTGGATGTGGTGGCACCTGCCTGTCATCCCAGCTACAGCAGGAAGTTAGGAGGAGCCCACTCATTCAGACCAGCCTGGGCAAAAAGCAAAACCCTTTTTCCAAAACAACCAGAGCAGAATGGGCTGGAGATGTGGCTCAAGTGGCAGAGTGCCTGCATTTGTGAAGCCCTGAGTACAAATCCCAAAAGCACCTGAAAATAAAAAAAAGAATTGGAAGATATAGTTCAGTGGTAGAGCACATGCTTCATGGGAATGAGACCCTGGGTTCAATCCCCAGCACCAAGAAAAAAAAAATGGACACAACGGAATGTGAAACAGACAGCATTATCAGAGATAAAGACACAATAATATAGCATGCAATAATTCAACAGAACAATATTATTATCTTAAAATTTTAAGGATTTACAGTTACATCTTCAAACTCATAAAGCTAAAAACGGCAGAACCAATATGAACTGTAAACTTGTATGTAGACATTGTTATAAATCTCAACTGATAAATGAAACAGAAAAAGTAGCAAACACATGGAAAATTTAACCATAATTTATCAAGTCAGTGTACTTGACATTATAGGAACAATCTACCCCAAATTTCCAAGCCCCAGTACTTGCAATTGCAACTGGGATGTTTCCTAAAGAGACTGTGGTCACAGAACATTATCAGCAAATTTCAAAAAATTACTGCATGCAAAGTGTTCTCTGGTTACAGGGGACATACATACAATCAAAATAAAACATAAAAATGATATTTGAAAATATCCCATATTAGAAATTACTCAACAGTTTCAAATAACCAGTGGAAAAAGAAATGGCATATTAAAAATATTTTGTTCTAATTGAAAGCATAATCAAAACCTATGATATTATATAAAACAGTGGTTAGTAAGATAAATTCTTAGTATTATAAGGAATAAATAAGAGTAAACACACACTACCAATATCAAAAACAGAAATTGGACATTGCTATATATACATATTAATATTATACACACATTTTGGGATTATCATGAGGTTTTTAATGAAAAACAACTTGCAAAGGAAGAAAAAAATAAAAATGAATGATGTAATAAATTCACTATTAAAGAAATCGAAACTCTTCCCAAAATGAAAATTCCAAACTAAGATGATTTAAAAAACAGATTTCTGTCAACCATTTAAGGAACTAATTCCAGTATCTCACAAATTATTAGAAAAAATAAGCCAGAGGGAAAACTTCCCTACATATTTGATGATGTCAGCAGAATCCAGATGCTGTTATCTGAAAAGCAGTTGGAAGGAAGGAACAGAGAGAGGAAGGAAAGACAAAGAAGAATTACTGACCAATATCATGAATATTGACTCAAAACTACAGCAAAATATTGGCAATATGAATCCACAAGATGTGTCAGAATGGTAATAAATCAATGATGCTCTTCCTAGTAGTACTAGTCAGTTTATCATTGAAAGATCAGTCAATGCAATTCATCACATTAACTGAATAAAAAGAAAAACATGATTAACTCAATAAATGCAGAAACACTTTTGATAATTAGAAAAACATTTTTGATGAATTCTCTTAAGGGTGTAGAGGTGGAAGAGGCTTGTCATCATATATTATATTTTAAATGCATTATGTACTGTTTATTGTATTGATATATTTATCATATAATATAAATTTAGAAATTTGTGAGCTGTTTCTAATACTTGTATGAAAATCAAGCAATCTAGAATATCCAAGAAAGTATTGAAAATTATAAATAATAATGAACCTGAAAGACCTACATACACATCAATGCTAATACAATATAAAATAAATATAATCTGAGTGAGACAGGTGTTAATGGCACAAACCTAGATGAATAGATTATTAGAACAAAAAAGGGTGCAGAAGAAATATCCCACATGCACAGATTTCCATGGGTATATTATACCTGCATTTGTATATTTTAATCACTTGTGTAGGAGCCATTGGATACAAAATGGAAATGATAAAGAAATTCACAACTTAGAGTTCAGAGTTAAGATGAATTCACAACTTAAGAGACTAAGTGTGCAAAGCAATACAGCCAAACTTCTAGAGAAAAACACCATAAAAGTGTATGTTCTGGAATGTGAGATAGTCACAAATTTCTTACCTGTCACTAACCACGAAAAGTGATACTCTGAAACTCATCAAAATTAATTTTATTAATTAATTCTTAGAATTAATTTTGCTTATATAGTTTTTATAAAATAAATTATATTTATGAAATGTCATCAATAATAGAATGAAAAGAACACTACACAATATGTACAATATATATTTCCAACATGGAAATTCTACCCTGACTATATGAAGAACTCCTACAAACTTGTAACAAATAGATTACAAATAAAGACCAACAACTGAAATTCTAAAAATGTGCATATGTATAAGCAACTTTACAGCTGGGCTGGAGAGCTCTATGCTAATCTCCAAAGATGCATGGGCTAGTCAATCATGTACTGTTTGCAATTCAAGACTGTGAAGTCCCCTCGTTGACATAGGATAAGCTTGTCTGTAAGTGGCTGACACTTGGTGTAATGAGTCAGCTCACCTAACTTCACCATAGGAAAATAGAAGATTCCCCTGGAAACCTTGCTGGGACCTTTCCAGAAAACAAGATCCCTCACTCTTCCCCTTATTGGTTCACAAGGCAGAGATGAAGTGAACACTGAGCAACTCAAGAGAGAACTGTGGTGACTGAGTCTAGAAACCTACCAAGTCCTTAGTATGTCAGGTTTTTTTTTTTTTTAACCTCCAATCCATATGTTTTGTTTTTAATTAAAAGCTTTCCATATGTTCAGTGAGCTCTTGTATATTAAAATTATCTGACCCTTGTAGCCATTTCAGGGTCAAACATTTGAAGAAACACAAAGACAAAGTAAAAATCGCCAATATACACATGAATGACATTCAGCTTCATTACTAGTTAGGATGTAATAGACTAAGAATGTCTATTGATGACAAAGTTATGGAGTAACCATAATCTAGTGCATTGTTAGTGGGATGATAAATGGACATAGCAATATCGAAATCTTGTTTAATAGTATTTATTAGTTCTTCTAAAATACACATTTTTCAATTAATGAGAATATTAGTATATACCTGGTAGTATTTTATAGATCTTCATTTTAAAGTCATTATAATGTCATTGTGAGAAAAGTCAGTTCCATTAATTTTATTCTCCTACCCTGAGAAACTCTATCATAGAACAATGTCATATTTTATGTCACTTAATTAGACATAGGAGAAAAAAGAATAAAAACATGAACTGATTTTTATTTCCTAGGCAACATGAACCTTTATTTCTATGATGCCATTTCAGAGGTATACATTGTCCATGTCATTTATTTTCAGGGAATCCCTCTGTTCTTTTATTACCATTTCTAAATTTATATCAAAGCCATCAAAAGAGTAATCAGGACTTTACAAAGTCACACAGCTTATCAATGAAGGAATGGAAAGACTTAAGGATGTGCCATCTTGAAATATGCTGAATTGGTGCATTGAATGTTTCAATTAAAGTCACTTGAGGAAACATAACTTCAGAAAAAGCCATTTCATCTGTATTTTGCTACACACAATAAGTCATAAGCAATCTTTGGGAATGGACATCCTTCACATACAAAATCCAGAAAATAGCCTTGATCTCTAGAGACTGGCCATTGGAGCTGCAGTGACCCTGAGGAAATGAACTATGACAAAACCCTGATCTTCCACTAAGTTTCTACATCCCCACCCCTCCCCAATTTCCTGGTACCATCCCTAGAATATATGAATCTAGTCCAGATATCCACTTATCCTGTCATTCCTTCACATGTCTGTTGCTCTTTTTCTAAAAAGTATAGAAGAGTCATGGTAATGTCATTTCTTCATACTTCACTCTCTTACAAAGTTTCTGATGTTCATGTAAATTTAAGAAAACTTCCATGTGTCAGCTCTTACATTAATTGTGTTCCTAGAGCCAGGCAAAGAGTCCACAGAAGATTTTAGTTTCTCTCACCAACTCTAAACAAATATTGCAGTCTATCTTCTGAAAACAATTCTTCTAAAAATTTTGATTAATATGTTTATAATCTTTTGTGATGATTGCAAGTACATAATAACATAACTTTATTCTATTATCTTCATATTTGTATCTGTGACTTTTAAAAAAAGACACATGCACATTTGTCTCCATAGAATATGTTTAGAGTGTTTGGAAGGATGACTAAAAGAAAATTTGTTCCCATGTTTATTTTAGAAATGATTGCACTAGATCATGGAGCAATTAATATTAAATTTTTAAAATTTATCTTTGGACAAAGAAAGGGATGGGATAGTAGTTTTAAATCATTTAAAGCCTGACATTAAAACCAAAGCCAGGGTTATTACCGGGATCAAAGTATAAGAATATCATCAATTAGGATATTTTGAAGCTATGGGATTATCTCCCATGCTAACATAGCTGTATCTCTGATTGGAGAAAGTTTAAATAATCTCTGTTTTTGCTTCTTCTAAAAAGAACAAAGAGGTATACCACAGACTGGAAGAAAGTCTTTGCAAATCACACATCTGATAAAGAATTTATCTCCAAACTATACAAAGAACTCTTAAAGCTAAACATTATGAAAACAAACCTGTTAATTTATGGGCAAAAGATATGGCAGATACCACATTACAAAGATATGTAAATGGAAAGAAAGCCTATGGAAAGATTCCCAATGTCATTCATAATGAAGAAATTCTAGTTAAGCCAACAATGAGATATCATTGTATACCTATTACAGTGGTTCAATGCAAAAGACTGACAAAGGAATTGCTGGCAACTCTCCAGAATGTTACAAACTCTCATTTATTGCTGGTGAGAATGCAAATTGCTCTGAACACTTTGTAAAACATTTTGATAGTTTCTTATAAAGCTAAGCATAGTATCAGAATGTTATTCACTGTTTGAATTCCTAGATATTTACTCAGTTGATTTTAAAATTTTATGGTAACACAAAGTCCTGTACACAAATATCTATAATAAATTTAGTGATAATTTTATATCTTTAATTTATTCATAATTTTTCCAAAACTATAAGAAAACAAAATATCCTTCAAAAATGAGTGGGTAAATGATGCTTCATCTGTGCACTGGCATTCTATCCAGTCATATCAGGAAATTAACTATCAATCCAAGAAGTGAACAGGATAAATCTTCGAAGCACATTGACAACTACAAAGGCAGTTTGCAAACACAAGGCACTGTCCTATCCTATTTACATGACATTCCAGAAAAAGAAAACCTACTGAGATGGAAAAAAAAAATAGATCAGTGGCTTCCAGGGGCTTGAGGAGGGGACGGAGTTGAGTAAGTTGCACATGTGTTATATTTTAGTTTGGGAAAATTATTTGTCATAAATACTGTAGCAATGGGTACATAATTCTATGCATTTAAAAAATCCATATAACTTTACAACAAAACAGTGAATCCTAATGTAATTTTTGAAATACATTAAAATTTATAAAATATATTAACTGTGGACAATTATAAAAATTCTGTTGCTTTGAAAATCTACAACACAACCTCCATAAGCAACTTTATAAATAGGTAGAGCCTATAAAAATACAGATGTAAAAGCTGTCAATATGCTCTGTATTGTAGTTAGTAAAGCATTGTCTTGGAGTGTGTGGGTTAGGCACCCTCATTCAACTGTACATACATACTGGGACTGCACAAATAAGTTCATGGGTAGCATTTTGTTCACTTCTGAAATGAGAGGTTATAGATTAGCATGGATGAAAGCTCAAATGGACTTTGTGCTCTGTCTGAATTAGAATCATTATGAGATCATATTTAGCTTAATATATACACAACAGGATGGATGGATACATAGATAGTACATAGATAGATAGTAGATAGAAAATAGGTAGAAAATCACAGATATGTGTGGATTCAAGTCTATTCTGTACTTATATGCTTCTTGCCATCTGTCCACTGACTAAGGCCAGAAGTAATGACACTCCAGTGGCAATGACTGTATCCAGTTTTCAGATCTTGATATCTAATAACAACCCCCAAATAATTGGATCTATGGGGAAATGGCTTGCTGTTGCCTCCATCCTTCCTTTCATAACCTACTTGCTTCTGTCTTATATTGGTTTGCCTCCATGTCTGGTGTATTATGTAACAGCATTTCCTCCCCCACCCCCAGGTGTTAGGGATCTAACCCAGGCCTCTGTGCATGCAACGAGAGTGCTCCTCCACTGCGTCCCAGCCATTTCTGTTCATGTTTGGGCAACATGGAGGAGAGAGTGAACTACAGCCATCAGTCAGCTGCCATCACAATATTGCACCACCTTTGTTTTGTGTTCATCCTGACTCTCCAAGGTGACTTGGTAATGGCTTAGAAGCACAGCTGTCCCTCAGTGGCATATTTCCCTCCATGTGAAGCATTAGAAAACTGTGGCCTTTACTCCCATTCATTTCTTTCTCCCAGGTGGCAGTGAATTATCTGGCTGGAGAGAGGGGAAGAATCTCCAGGCACAGTCTTTGTTCTGGGATCCGTCTTTCCACAGAGAGAATGATAATAAAAAATAAACAGAAGGAAAAAAACGAAAGACCTGTTCCTTCCTGTTTCAGGTTTTCCAGGATGGACCCTTTCCTGTGCACACTACCTATGATCAGGTAAGCAGGTACTTACTACCAACTTTATCATTAATAAGGGGGACATTTTCATCTCCACTGCTCAATTTCCTTGTCTGCTCCTCAGTTGTTTCTCAGCCAGTCTTGACAAGAATAATTATTTCTTGGGTTTTCTGGAATCCACACATCCCTTAACGACAGTCATTCTGTAGCCCCAATTATCGCATGTGGTAAGAACAAGCATTTAAAAATAACTTTCATATCCATGCTCTTGATCATTAGCCACTGATGACTCTGTAACTTCTTCAATTAACACATTGATAGAGCTCACATTTATTACTCCACCTTTACATATGAAAACTTCATTTAGAAACTGCCTGCAGAAGCTATAAAAAATAATATCCTGTATAAGGCAGTGGTGGCAGTGGACCCTTCTCCATAATTTCCGGAACTCTCTTACCTCTGCTGCCCAACACCAGTGTCCTAGTTCTTGTTTGAGTCTCTCATTTGTACTATTAAATTGAGTGAAAACTGATCTTTGAACTTAGGTTACCTCTCAACCAGTCACTTTTCTAAATGGTTGTAGATTTCCTCCTCCATTTCACTGTTCTGTTATGAAGCCTTCAATTACATCTCCTTAGTGGGCACTTGAAGTTATTTATAATCTGACCCCCCTTCATGAGCGGCCTCTTGTTGCCTTTCTGCCCTCACCTGTGTCTGTGAACACAGTGCTCTACCCACATTGCATTGATTTTCATGATACCATTTTAGAGTACTTTTATGAAAATCTTTTATGAATACTGCTGCTATTGATGGCTTCGCATTTGCAAAGTCAACTCCAAACTCTTCTCCCTCTTTATCCCTCCATGTGTACCTGGTTGAAATCATTTATTCACCTCTCCTCCTAGAAGAAAGAAGATTAAAAATATTTTATGCCTTGCACAGTTTTTATTACTTGCATTAATTCATATGTATTTAAGATATATATACTAATAAATACAACACTTGGAGGCAGATAAGAATGTAAGAAATCAGGTTACTAAATTTAAAATAAGAATACTTAGGAAGGAGGAAACCTGAGTTTAAATTCTGGGTGTTCAACTGGTTATAAACACTGGTCATGATACAAACACTCTCAGTTCTTAGCCTTATATAACAGCACGTTTTCTGCGATATCAGTCAGAATCATTTCTTCTGGGATTACAATAGTGCTGCCATAACCAAATTTTTAAATAAAAATTACATTATTGTTTTTTAAATAAAAATTTGAGCTATTATTTGAAATAATGTCAGTGTAAAATGCTGAAAGTACTACTTTCTTAACAGTAGAAAGACAGTCAACAGTCTCATAAACTAACATGAACACTGAAATCAAATAAAAGCAAATACAGTATGTCAAATAGTTCAAGTCCACTAAAGAAATGTAAACCCAGGAAAGGGGAATATGGCAGAGGTTGACACTTTTTATAGTAGCAATAAGTTGTTTCTGAGGAGACTCAGTGAAGGAGAGAGCTATACAAATGTCTAGGGAGACAGAGTTTTGTGTAGATGAAATGACATGTGCAAAGGACCTGAGGTAGAAAGTGCCTATTGTGTTGGAAGGGTGATAAAGAGTTCAGGTTGCCTTGAAGGTTAAAAATGAGGGGCAAAGTGTAGAAGAGGTCAGGGAGGTAACTAAGGAAGATAGTGTTACTGTGCATTAAGGAGTTTAAAGTTTATGCAACATGAATTAGGAAACCAACAGAAACATCACACAGTGATGTGTTCTGGTGTATTTTAGGAGAGCATTCTGACTGATGAGTGGAGCGCAGACATAGGGAAATGTGAGAGCACAAGAAAACCGAAGCGAAGTTGTAGTACCTGTAACCTCTGAGGTCTCTCCTGGATTTTGTCTAATATAGGAAATAATGAGGATGAGACTGATGAGGGGAGATCTTTTTAGTGTGTGAGCTTTAGGTGTCTAATAAGCTTCTGAGGTAAAAGCTGGAATAGATTTAGATCCAAGTTCCAGTCTCATAGGCAATATCAATCAGACCTGGAAATGTAATGGAGGAATTCCTCAGTCATGGTAAATTCTGAGGTCAGTGAGCACACCTAGTAAGTGAATATGAGCAAAGGACAGATGGAGCCAAGCATGATGCTAGGAGACCTCACACTACAGAGATTGGAAACAGCAAGTGACCTGTAAACTGAGTTGGGAGTCAAATCAATGAGTAAAGAAGAAAATACAAGGCATAAGTTTTTGGCCCCTTTCAGTAAAACATTTCTCCAAACATTGTACATATATTAGCTATCACCAAGTCCACTAATCCTGAAAACAAATGACGAAAAATATATCAACTTCATTCTACAGACTAGGAAACTAACACTGAGGCAGATCTCCACAAGCCAGGCCTCTCTTTGCCAATCAAGTGTTATTGGAGAGTGATGGAAAGAATTAGGAGACTCCAACAGGAAGACGGATGGATGAGCAGGAAACGGTCACCCAGTGAGACACGTCATCAAGCCACAGTCCTGCATCTTACCTGTATGAAACAAGTGGGGAAATGAAAATTTGCTTCTACAATCATGGATAATAGAATCACCTTCCTACCAAATACATTTTCAATAGTTGTATTGAAATATAGTGGTCATATAATAAGTTTCACAGTTTTAAAGTATACATTTTGATAAGTTTTGGCATGTATATACAACTGTGAAGTCATCACCAAGCCACTTCAAATACTTCCTTGTGTCTCTTACTGCATCTCATCTCTCCTTCCCCACATTCCATCCCTAGGCAGTTACATATCAATATTGAAAGTTCACATTTGTTTGTATCACATTCAGCTGGAATTATACAGGAGGTTTACAATATTCTGTTTCTTCAACTTTATGATTTTAACTTGATGATTGTCATTTCCAATTGATTAATTTATACTTATATGATTTTAAGATGACTTTTGTTAGGGTTGGTAATTTGTCTCTCTGAAATGTACTTCTCTGATATTAATGTGTAACTCCAGCTTTTTTCTGATGAGGGTGATATATGTTTGCTAGATATGAATATAGACACAGAGAGTAGGTACAGACACAGACACAAATAGAGATACATTCCTGAGAGTGGAATTGCTGGATCACAAGACAACCTTATACCTAACTTTTGAGCAATCTGTGACTGAATGTTTCCTCTCATTGACAGATTCTGAATACTCTTTTACACTAGGCTTCAGCCTTACTTTATAAAGATTGAACAACCACTAAAATTTCTACCTCACAAGGCATACTACTAGGATTCCCTAAGATCCCTTAAGTATCTGCGTAAGTATACTAAGAGCCACCAAAAGCAGTTACTTTTTGTCTAGCAAACTCCTGAAGGTTGGCTCTATCTGTCAGTCTCTCTGTTAGGTCAGGAACTATGAGAAGTAGCAGTTGGCAAACCTACATGGCTGCCACATAGAATATACTTGTGTAGCTTTTTATTTGTCTGCTTTTACTCTGGTTCTTGCTGTCCTCTCTCCCTACTGCCTCCTTTTTTCCTTTAACACTTCCCAGTCACCTCTGCAAATCAAAGCTTTGTTCAGTTCTGTTTGGGCACTCTCTCTTCCTTATTGTGATAATATATTTCTGATGGAAATATGTCTTTACCAAATAACTAATATCTTAGCTAGCTCATGCTGTCATAAAAAATGCTGCAAACTGGATGTCTTAAATGACAAACATTTATTTCTCACAGTTCTAGAAACTTAGAAGCCCAAATTCAAGGTGGTGGCATAAGTGTGTCAGGGTTGCAGATGACTGCCATCTTGTGTCCTCACATGGGAAAAAGGGCTCTTGTGGCTTCCTCTTCTCATAAAGCCACTAATTCCATCACAGGGACTCTACACTCATGACTTCCTCTAAATACGGTCACCTCCCAATGATCCTGCCTCAAATACCATTACAGGGGGAACAGCCCTCAGCATACTAATGGGGCAGGGAATCATATCAAGTAATGCTGCTATCTCTTTGACACCACCAATAGCTTATGAAGTATCAGTGTTTCCACCTGCTCTCAACACTCACTACTAACTGACTTCAATGCTTTTCTTGTTATAGATAGTTGGTATTTAGTTGCATGTACGTGTATAATTTGACAGTATATGACATTATAGTTATTTCTAGATTGGGGTGATTATAAATAAAGATACTTATAAACAATCATGCACAGGTATGTTTGGAATAAACGTGTTCATTTTTCTGAGATAAACACCCTGCAGAGTGATTACTGAGCCTTATGATCAAGGCTTGTTTATTTATATTTTATCTTTTTTCCTTAAGAAACTGTTGAACTATTTTTTGACTGCTAGATATCAATTCATTTCCTCTGCATTCTTGTGAACATTTTGTTGTGTCACCATTTTTAATTGTAGCTGTTATACTAAGTGTGAAGTATATTCTCCGGGCTAGGTAACTTTTCATATTGCTGTCTCAGGACCATTAGTTGGACTGTAGTAATTTGATCTTTCATGAAGGTTACTAGTTTATTCAGAATACAAGGACCAAAGGTTAAGATAAGCAGTAGTATGACCAGAGGGCCCACCAGGGTAGAGACCAAGGTAGTGAACCAGGGGGACCTATTGAACCAAGCTTCGAACCAATTTTCTTGGGCTTCCCTTTCCCATTTCCTTTTTGCCAGTCCTTCCCTCACTTTAACCCTAGAATCCCTAACTATCCCTGCATAGTCAGCATAAAAACAACATTCCTCCCCTAGGGCTGCACATAGTCCCCACTGCTGGAGGAACAATAAGTCTAGGCCCTGTCGGTGAGTATCCAGGTTCGCTTATAGGGCTGGTGAGGGTTGGTTTCTGCAAGGCTCCTGCTCTGGGCATTGAGCAAGATCAGAGCAACCAGCCAACTCATCCGTGGCTGCTCTTGAAGATGTTGCATGTTCCCGGGGTCGCAAAAGCTTCAGCTTCAATAGGTTATCTGGCTGCCGCTGTGTGGTCCACTCTCTAGCGTCTTTCTGTTCTTGCTGACTGGCTTGATGCACGTGGGAGTGATGGAACCAAGGCCCAACGCCGTCAACCTTAAGAGCAGTGGAGGTAACCAGAATGACCAGGTAAGGACCTTTCCATCTTTCTTCCAGAGTGCGGGCTCTGTGCCAATCCCCTGGGACGATGCCATGTTCCGGGTTCGATGTATCCTTTGTCTCATACAAGGCACGCACTATGGGCCAGATTTCATGTTGGACCTCCTGTAGGGCTTTTAAGCTGGCCAAGTAATTTGGGGCCGTGCTGGGGACTTGGTCCGGTAGGGTTTGGACAACAATGGGGGGCGGAGCCCCGTATAGAATTTTAAAAGGTGTCAATCCATGTACATATGGTGAATTTTGAACATGGAAGATGGCATAGGGTAGGAGGGCCACCCAGTCTCTGCCAGTCTCGATGGCTAATTTAGATAAGGTCTCCTACAGGTTCCGATTCATTCTTTCTACCTGCCCTGAGCTCCAGGGGTTATATTCACAATGTAGTTTCCAATTAGTCCCCACTGCCCGCCAGTCCTTGTAGGACGTTACTGATGAAAGCCGGACCATTATCAGAGCCTAGAGTTTCGGGGATGCCATATCTGGGTATGATTTCCTCCAGCAAAACCTTAGCTACAACCTGGGCTAAGGTTGTAACAATCTCTCGTTTTGTAGGAAAGGCTTCCACCCAGCCTGAGAAGGTGTCTATCAGAACCAACAAATACTTATACCCATACCTTCCTGGCTTCACTTCAGTAAAATCCACTTCCCATCTCCATCCCAGCGCCCTCCCCCATAACCGTGTACCTGTATGTAGGAGTCCCTTTTTGCTGGGTTTCATAGCCTGGCACCCGGCACATTGGTCCACAATCTTTTGAACCTGGGCTGTTTGGTGCGGGAACCGGAGGCGGGCCGACTCAAGGAGGGCGAGTAGTTTCTTCTTGCTTAAATGGTTGGCTCGATTTAAATTGGAGAGGAGAAACAGTCCTAACTTTCAGGAAGGATCAGCCGCCCTTCGATATCACGATACCAGCCTTGCTGATTGAGCTCTGGGCATTGGTGATCTTAGATCCACTGTTTGTCTTCCGGGGTGTACTTGGGTCACGGTGGCAAGCGTGGAAGCTCGGGCATGGGTAAGGTCAGTGCTAGGGTCGTGGAGGCCAAAGCAGCATTTCGGGCTGCTTCATTTGCACGTGAGTTCCCCGTAGCTTCCAGAGTCTGGGCAGATTGGTGACCAGGAACATGTACTACCGCAACAGCTTGGGGCTTTTGCACTGCAGTCAATAATCTCTGGATCTCCGAGTTTAGGGGAGTATACTGTATGTATGCATCATAAAGACACTTAAGGAATGCAGCCAGGCTTTCATTTTCCCCCTGCATTATTGCCTTTACCTTAGCCAAATTGGTAGGGTGGCAGGCTGCCATCCGCAGGCCTGCCATAAGAGTCTGGCAGTAGACCCGGAGATGCTCCCTACCTTCTGCATCCCCATAGTCCCATTCGGGTCAGTTCAAAGGAAAACAATCATCAATCAGGTTCTGCAGGGTGATCAGTTGTCCATTGTCGCTGGGGACATTCTTTCTTGCTTCAGTGAGAATCCACTCCCGTTCCTCGGTGGTGAATAGAGTCTTAAGGAGCTGCTGACAGTCATCCCATATGGGACTGTGAGTATGCAAAATGGACTCGAACAGATCAGTCAGGCCTCTAGGGTCCTCAGAAAAAGGAGGATTCTGGGCTTTCCAGTTGTACAGGTCACTACTTGAAAAAGGCCAATACTGATAGGTACATCCCCCATCGGGACCAGCACCACCCAGGGCCTGCACCAAGAGGATGGGGGCCCCGGTGGAAGTGGAGGCGGGCTCCTCCTCTGGGTTTCCTCTTGCTGCCTACGGGGCCTGAGTCCCCTCACCGGTCCAGAGACCAGGGCAGGGGGTGCAGGCGGGGAGGCTGATGAGTGGGGAGGCTCAGGGGGGCCAGCTGCCTCTGGCTGGAGTGGCACAGCAGCGGCATATGACAGGGGATTTACTTCAAAATCTAAGTCTATCAAGGATGGATAGAGAATCAGTTCTTCCTGTAGAATAGGCTTTTTAGGGAAAGTAACGGGAATGGGGGTGTTCCCCGACATGGCCAGTATTGTAGGCCAGTCTGCAGGTGACTTCCTGGCTGCAACCAGGAAGGAGGGTCCTCTACCAAAGTCTGCCACATAAGGATATAGGGATATTGATCAGGGTGGCTGTGAAGACCACGTCTATTAATGACATCTTGGACCTTCTTAATCGTGTCCAAGGAGAAGGTGCCTTGAGGAGGCCAGTCTACATTGAAGGTTGGTCATTCCGCTGAACAAAGGGTGTTAAGCTTACCTTTCTTAATTTCCATGCCATAATTGTGTCCCTTAGCACGGATTTCTGAAGGATGACTCAGAAAGAGGGTCTTAGGAGTTACCTGAGCCTGTCCCATGATGATCAGGAGAGAGGGACAGAGTAGACAACAAAGAACAAGAGAGACAATTCTAGCAGACAAACAAATTTGCACAGGACTCTCTAACATGCACAACTACCAGCTGGTCAACCAGACTACTCTCACAGGCGTAATTCCATTCACACCAGATTCAGGATCCTTACCCAAAGACCACCCAAATGGCATCCACTGAAGACGTCGGCACGGTTCCTGACTGTTGGGGATGTCTCCCACGACTTCCAATAGTGGAGCCTCCAGGGCTGTAACCCCTTCCTTCCACTCAATGAGAATTCTCAACCAAATTCAGATGGGGACTCTAAGTCCTTCCAAACAGAGGTGGCCAATCCTCCTTCTGCGGTCTTTCTCAACTAAACCTCGGTACCGGAGGCTGTTTGTTCCTCTCAAGGAGGGGCCAATATCTCGGTGGAACCTCCAGATGTTGGGGTCCGAGGTTGTTTTGTTCCCTCAGAGGAACAAAAGACACTCATGATAATGTAAGCCACAAAGCGAGGTTTATTTCCAGCTAGCTGGAGTCTGGGTATCGGCCTGACGCAGAGGGTTTCAACAAGGACCCTGAATGCAAAGTTCAGACTGCTTTTATATTATTTTTTTTAAACATTAGTCATGGTCACACAGCAATTTTTATGGCCCTTGGGGTCACATATTTCTGATATCACCCACATCCTGGTAGTGGGGCAAGATTACTTAAAGATTACTTATCAGGAACTTGATAAACACCAGGTGTCTTAACTCATACCATTTAGCAAGATTAACCAGGAACAGTCCCTGTTCCCAGAAACCATCCCACCTCCCTTTGTTCCAGTAAGTGGTGGCTTGGGTCATGTTAGTCATGGCCGGTTTCAGGCTGAGTGGGATGCAAGCCTCAAAGGTACCCTAACACCTTCTGTCATGAATTAGTTAGTAGCTTCCTCTGCCATGTGCTCCTGACCATGATGAATTACTTCCCTACACTCCTCAAAACCTGGGGGTTAACAGACCATGGACTGGAAATTCTGAAATTATGAGCCAAAATAAATCATTCTTTTTTTTTTTCAAGTTGACTATCTCAGTTATTTTGTTCCACTAATGCAAAGCCAGTTAATCCATTCAATGAGTTGCTATTACTTCTAAATTAGGCTCTTTTGTTAGAGGTGCTCAAAATGATTTTACTGAAAATATTTACTCCTTCTTGGACACACAAATTAATTAATAACTAGAGAAAAACATGGCATCTCTCCTCCATTTTGCATCTGTCTTTGCTTAAAAAAATTCTCTCTGCAGTCACTTTGAAATCATCTTGGATTCCAGAAGGGACAGAACTGATAACATCTTTATGACAAGGAACCAGAGCCACCTGGAGCTGCCACCTTCCTAGTGAGGACAGTTATCCTAAGCTAGAGTAATCTTCTCAAACAGGAATCAGATTACTATCTCCAGGTGATAAGCTCCCAGAACTGTATCAGACCACCCACCTGACCAAGGTGGCAGGCTCTGCCAGTCACAAGGCCAACCAGACCACACCTGTGACAGGGACTGTTTAACTATGCATACCTTTGTCTTCTGCCCCTAGTTCTTTTTTACTTAAATTTATAGCTCATGTCTGTACCCCGAGCTAGCTGAAGATGAGCTGAATGCTTACTTTGCCTCTTCCCATAGCATGTCTGAGCCATGTAATAAATCTCCTTTCTTTGCCACTTTATTTGGCATTTGGGGATGGGTGGCCAGACCTGATATACAGAATCTCAGGAGTTTGGGTCTTGGATCCAAAACTCCAGTTTCACTTTGACATACATAGATTCTAAATACTAACCAGAAAATATATCCCTCTGGTGAAAATCAACTGAAGATCTATTTTTGTATAGCCCACAAATGATTTTTTCCATTGTAAAGGAATTTTTTTTAAAAAATAGGCATCAGAGGCTTTTGTTCTCTGCAAAGACTATAATATTTACTCATGTTGTTATTGCCGGTATGAAATGTTGTGGGCCAGTGTCCAGGGTCCTTGCCTTAACAGGCCAGAGAACTGGCTCGTGAGGCAGCTGATTGACTTGTGAGCCAAGGCAGGTACACAAAGTAGGATTTATTAGGGAGAAAGGAAAGGGTACAGCTAGAGCATTACAGCAGAGCCCAGAAACCAGTGTCTCCCTGATCAGGTAAAGGCTGGCGCTTTTATGGAAGTTTGAACTCTGGGTTTGGATAAGGGTTAGTGGGCTCTTTTCATTGGCCAAGAATTCACAGGCTTTCTAGATGAGGTGGTTTGTTTGTCCCTTATTGAGGGGGAAACAATCTTGAGACCATTTTCCTCATCAATCCTGTGGCAAATCTATGAGACCCTGTAAGACCCCTTAAGGCAAATCTTGAGACCTCTGCACCCTCTTTAAGGTGCAGTAATATAGATCTACACCTCGTTCTCAAGATGCAGGAATGCAGATTTACA
This sequence comes from Castor canadensis, assembly GCF_047511655.1. NCBI lineage: Eukaryota > Metazoa > Chordata > Mammalia > Rodentia > Castoridae > Castor > Castor canadensis. The sequence continues at coordinate 114,044,447 of NC_133388.1, forward strand.
ACTCCTTCTCAGGATGCAGGAATCATAGGGCTCTCCTTGGGGGATGGGATACTTACTCATCTGCCCTTTAGGTCTCCAGAGCCAACAATGTTTTATAGGAAATTTTTGCCACATCTGTTTTAGAGCAAAAGAAAAAAATATAAACAAACAAAAGTACAGACCCCTCAACCTACCTAATACATATATCATGAGCATATGGTTCTTGGTTTCTAGTCAACTGCAGCTCCATAATGTATAAGAAAAATAAGCCAAAGTCACTAGGCAAGAATCCAGTTCCTCTTTTCCCATTGAATCTAAAGGCAAAAACCAAGTGGCTACAAATGAGACATAAAATTCAGGTCTTTAGGCCTGGGAGTGGTATAGATCAGAGCAAACCTGATTTGTCTTTCACCATTCTTATCACTAGTTCAACCATCTCGGCCTTTGTCCCCCACCCAACCTGTCTATCTTCCAGTTTCCCCTATGATGTATAAAGAACTCCAGATCCTTGTCTTTCTGTTCCTTTGGGAAAATTCAAACTAAACCACCCATATACCTTTATTCAGACTTGTCAAGTAAGGAATAGCTGAAGTCAGAGTCTGTTGTAGCAGTAGGTAGTAAGTGTTAACTATGTACATCGAAGAACAAGCAAGGCTGACACAGTGGCTCTGAAAACCCGTCCCTGATATACCACTATGTCTTATTATATAAAAATAGTCTAACATACATTTATATATTTATTACCAAAAACTTGACTTATGTACAAGTAACTTTACATATTATAACTGGTTTTCTGTCTGGTTCTATCTAGTAAAGAGGCTTATTAAAAAATAAAAAGAATTTACAATATATTTACAGGTAAAATACCAAGGCCAAATCCCACTGAACAATGAACAGACTCTTAAACAATGAAGGACATGAAAGTGAAATAGATCATTTTAGGGAGAGGGTTCTAGTGGAGGTGGTTAGGAAGGAATAGGATAAAGGAGGCTGAATATGGCCAATGTATTTTCTATGCATGTATGAGTATGGAACATTGAATCCTGTCAAAGTCATTTTAAGGAATGACAGGGGGAAGAGGGAGAATAATGGATGGGATGAACCAAAGTGGGGTATATGCACATATGAAAATGTGACATCAAAACCTCCTGCACAAATATTATATACTAATAAAAATAATAAAATATTAAAAACATTAAAATAATTCTCATGTTGACTTAAGATCTTGAGCATATAATTTTGACTACTGAAGTTCTATTCTGGTAAATGTTCTTATAAATTAAAAAAATAGTTGTTTGCTAAAAGTTATGAATTATATAACAAACTCCTTAGCAAAATATAATTCAATAATATAATTTGGATTTAGTTGGCTTGATTCATAACAAAGAACTTCACAGTTTCTCTTAATAATCACAAACCATAATGTCATTCCCAATTTCTTAAATATCCTGTCCCTTCTGGGAAGGTCCACAATAATCTGTCAAATAGGGACTGGACCTCAATATGAGCCAAACGCAAATTCTGAGATGGCAGAAGCCCATTGAAGATGTATTTCTTAGCAAGGTTCCAAAATCAGCCCTACCAATAAAAGCTATGTTACTCTCTCAACCTATGAGATCTGTTATAGAAATGAAGGTAGTGTCCTCCTCAAATCCATGTGTTGAATCCTAACCAAAAAAGGTAATGGTATTAGGAGGTGAGACTGACAGTAGGTGATTAGGTCATGAGGGCAGAGCTCAGAAGTGAGATTAGCACCCTTGTAAAGAAGGTCCCAGAATTACCTGTGCTTCAACCATGCAAGGAGGTACACTAGATGACTCTAGGAATGGAGACATGGAGTCTCTATAGATACTGGGCCTCCTAGTCCCTTCATCTTGGACTTTTCAGGCTCCAGAAATGTCAGAAAAAAATGTATGTTGTTTATAAGCCACCCAGACTTTTTTGTTACAACAGTACAAACTGACTAAAACACACATGAGTTCTTCTGTACCTATTTTTCCATTGATCATTTCTGAATTTGATATTGAAGGGAAAAAAGGATATTTGTTGGCTTCTCTTATCAAAATCTTAAGAAAATTTAAGTAGATTATAAGAATTTACAAAGAAATAAGAATCTGTTGATTTATGCATAGTGATGGGGTTAATTTTACAACAGAAAACACAATTTTTTTTATTTTTGTCTTTTTTTTGTCTCCATAATTTCTTCTGTTGTCCTTCTGAACACTTTTGTTATTCCATCATCAAATGCATTGTTAATAAACTCCTATAGTTCTATGATGTGGCACCATCCTTGTAATGATTAGTATTGATCCTGGGAGAATGGGGAGTCCATGGAAGTGAGTATGGTCAGGCACCAGAATTTGTTGGAGGCAAATGATGCATTTGATATTTGGGAAGCAACATGAAGCACAGGGTTTGAGTGTATTTCAGAGTTGAGGAGAAATGGGCACCATATTTACTCCACAGGGAGTTGGCGGTATTACCATGGTTGGTTAAGTTACTCCATCTCATTTTCCAGTTATTTACAACTGGCTTCTGAATACACCAAGCTCATTAAATGCTTTGACTCTGATGTCAAACAGACCTGGGTTTGGAGCTAGCAATGTTAACTATAGGCTGGGCCTTTTATGGAAAAGTTGTTATTAGCCTCCCTTTTGTAGTTTATTTTTTATAAAATAATAAAACTTTTATTGGGTATAACACTTTTAAAATGCCCAAATAGTTTAAATAGATGGAATAATCACTGTTAGTCTACAACATTAACATTTTCTTAAGTTTGATTTCAATATTTAAAGAATCCAAATGATTTCTTATAATGAAATTTAGGAAAGACATGGAAAAATAAGGAAAGGTAATTTACATGTAAATTGTAATTTGGCAACTGACATTTACAAAGTTAATTGCCATAGAAATAATTTTATAGCAGTGTAGTAAGCCTAAAGGAAACCTAAATAGATTGTTATGAAAAAATTGGCTGAACTTAATGTAAATATACCAGAAAGTTACTGCTCAAATTAAAATAACACCATGCCTTTACTTTAATTGGGTTTAGTATGTTATCTTTCACAGAATAACGTAATTTTGTCTAACTTATGAAAATAAAATACATATCTCGCTGTTAACCCAGTTTCCTGAGAAGATCTTATGCCCTTTTCTATTGCACAGTTCACTCAGTTTTCATTCTAAAATATTTCAAGGTTATTCTTTATAGGGGGGGCATTGGTAGAAGGAGATGTTTAGTTAAAAACTTAATGGGAGAAAAGCATTTCAAAGCTGTAAGTCAACTGAAAGCATGTAAAGAAAATATCATTAGGAACAGCAATAGAAATAATGGAATTTCTGTTACAACTCTTGGTAGTACATTTCAAACACAACCAAAATTAGTCCTTAAAAGTGATTTAAAATTTGATCATGTATCTTTATGTAAAATCATATATGCTTCAAAAAATCATTATTCCATAAATTGTTAAATGAATGTGTATGTGAGAGCAAGAGTGTGTGCAAGCACTTTCAAATATAAGAGTTAGTATATGAATTACTTTTATGTATATTATTTTACCTCTTTAGCAGTATTGTGTGATGTTACACAATTTTAACAATTTGTTACAATTCTATTCAATATTGGGAATAGAAACAAATAAATTAAACTAGTATGAATTACTTGATGATAAGTTGCTTAAAAACAAGTTGAATTGAGATGTAAATAAACCTAAGATTTTTCATCATTTTACCATAAGCTGTCTTTCATTTACAAGGCTCTATAGAAATCATCAACAAGTCATTAATGAATCAGCATATAAGTTAAGAGTTATGTTTTACCACACAGCAGAAATCATCTTTGTCATTATTGAAAGAAAGTTTAAAACAACTGCAAAATATCTGAAATTTTCATTTTGAAAGTTGGCTATACATTAATAAATTATGTTAATTTTAATAGATATATTTAAATATTTTAGGTTGTAGCAAAATGTACATGACAAAACTTATCAAGTGAATTATTTCTAAGTGTACTTTTCAGGGCTGTAAGCATGGCTCAAGTGGTAGAACTCTTGCTGAGTAAACACAAGGTCATCACTTCAAACCCCAATATTGCCAAAAAATAATGCTCAATATATATTTCATTAGTGTTAAAAATATTCATATTGCTGCACATCCATTCTAAACTTTTCATTTTGAAAACTAAAGCTGTATACCCATAAAATAGCAACTCCCCATTCCTTCCTCCCCCCAGCACTTATTTTATCCAAGCCCTTAAAACAAATTTTTAAAGTTCAATTCTACTGCTTATGATGAACGGGACTCATACTGGGTCCCTCAAAGACTTTCTGACTTGTTCTATGAAGTCTAGGACCTTATTCTACTCTGTGTCAGAGAAAATCTGTCTTCAATTTCCAAGGCCTATTTAATTTCCCAACCCTCAGGAGGTTGAGGCAAGAGGATCTGGATTTCAAGGCCAGTGAGACGCTGCCTTTAAAAATGTAACAAATTTTGTCCCATTAGTTAATGTACATTTTGTAGTAATTATAGCTCTAGAATATTTGCCACTGTGTTTGTTAATGAAATAGACTTCTGAATAAACAAAAGAGAGGCATTGCAAAAACGGTGATATATATGAACTTCTCCCTTTGTATTCTCTCAATACTTATGGAGAAAATACATATATTTCTTGGCAATCTATCTCAAAATTATTTGGAGTCCACAAGTTTCTGGAATTAAACACTTTCATCATGAAGGTGGAACTTATTTGTACCATTTGCATATTAATGTGTCTTATTGCCTTTAAATTACTCTTTAATTTGTTAGCTTCAGTGTGCCAGACACAAAATGTAGAATCTTTAGGGCTCCTTTAGGAACAACTGAGATCATAAAAACCAGGATAATAAAGTTCATCAGGACATCTGGGAACATGAAGAATGTGACAGGTGATCAGAACGCTCTGAGAAAAGGGGAACAATGAGAAGGATTGCTAATGGTTTCCACACAGACTTATTAGGTGACATAAAGTTAAAACAACAGACAGAATGAAAATTGTATCCTTTCTTGGCTCTACCATAGAGCATTTTGGTTTTACTGCACTTTGGTTTTTAATTTTCATATCCTCCACAAGATTTTGAACTCTTTGAAGGTAAGGTCTGTATGTTCTTTTTTCTTTTTTACTCTGACCAACAATGTCTAACACAAAATGGCTACTCAAGCACTATTTATTGAGTGAATGAATTAGCTGAAGTTCTGCTAGACATATTTCCTACTGGAAGGGCAAGCACTGGCCCATCAAAAATAATAAGCCATTTCTAATGTTTGAAGCAGATTTCAAAACATACCTTTAAGTATTGTAGGAGACTAATTTGGGTGAATGTTTCAAGGTTATGAAGTATAAATGACTAATATGCCCCCTGGAATATAGGGACTGCCCTGTATAACTGATAGAATAATATCTCAGATGTTAGAGCAAAATTAAGAGTATCAGAATTGGACATTTCCCAGACAGAGTGAAGAAGAAATCTAAGTATTAATATAATCAGATTATACCTGAGCTGCATACACAAAGACTGTCATCTGTATCTAGGCTTTTCCTACTCACTGTTTCCTCTAATATTTGATTTGGACAATATGGTTTCAGCAGTGGTGATGACGATAAGGAACAGGATGATGAAGATGATGGTGATATTTCTTGGTGACTTACAGAAATTGGGTTAGCTTTGATAATGGACACATAGCAATTTCCCCCCTCCATTTTGAGAGACAGTTTAAGTTTTCTCTGTCTATATATGCCGCAGTTTAGCCTATGAAGCTTAAAAATGGGATATAAGCTGGAAGAACAAAGCAGCATGGAAAAATAAAAAAACATAAGGGTTTGCAGTCAGTTTAAAAGGGTTGGAGGGAGCCTTAGATGATCAAGCAATTTCCCTACAAAACCAACAGGAATTCATTACACTAATGAATATATCACTGCATGGGAGTTCACCTTTACTAGATTTAAGGCTCACAAACCTGATTTTATTCAATAATATTTCCATTTAGGACTAAAGTAAATATAATTTGTTAACCTGAAAAGTGAACTACTTCATCTACTGATTTAGGAACTGTGTTATTGCTAACATTCTCATAATGTTAAAAGCAGACTGTCTGAGGTCAAGCTATTCAAAAGTGGAGAAGCAGTGAAAAAAAAGTGTATGCAAGTGACAAGTGAGTGGGGAAGGTAGAATGTGGGACAGTGAAGAGGAGGAATTACTTATAGCATTCCTGGACTTCCCTGGAGTTTGAAGTGTATGTTAGGTGGCAGAGGTAGCCCACCTAAACAAGGCAACAGGAGATTCCATGCTTCTGCCCCTGCCAATCAGTTCTGATGGTTCATCCCTATAGGGACAAAATTACAAGGCAGTTTGTTCTCCATGCATATGTCCAGGCACCCCTGGGGAATCTTCCAAAACAAGCACAAGTTTCAGGTATCTACTGCTGGAGATATGTGAAGTGGTTAAAGGAAACCCAAGTGGTTCTGTGTTGGCCACCAGCACCATCAGCCACACAGACATGAGTGGGATAGCCACCAGCACCATCAGCCACACAGACATGAGTGGGAAGCTCAAGCAGCATGGTGAGATTATTTGTGAAGCAAGCTAAAACAAAATGATTTACATAAAAGTCTGGGTCACTTCGTGCTATCAAGTTGTGAAAGCCTGGTACACAGAGTGTACAGGAAAGATGGTATTTTCTGTAAGGCCAGAATGCTAAAGTGCTGGAGCTCTGCATCTCCTCACTTGTGAAAAAGGTTGGATCAACCATGGATATGGTGTCCTCATGATTGTACTGTTTCTTTCTCTTCTCTTTCCATTTCTTTCTTCTTTTATTTCTTTGTTAGTTGGTTGATTTTGTTTCATTTTTTAACAAAAATCAGATTAACTTGTACTTTTTTTTAGAATGTCAGTAATTTTAACAGAACACATTTGATTATCGGGTCAGAAATTTAACAAATAGCTGCATTTCTTTTAAGTGTGAAATGTCCTGTTCACGATGCAAAATTATTTCCAAGTTTTCATTTGAGGCCTGTTCAAATAGTAGCTCCATATATGTATCTTTATTTAACCCTAGCAACAAAAGCTAATATACTCCATATTACTACTTGTTGTATAATTGTGCATAAGTATGATAAAATAACTTGGCTCTTCTACTTGAGTCAGAGCAGAACACTGAAAAAACAAGCATCAAATACAGATGCCATGGAATGCATTGGAATGCATGTTGCTATAACACATCTCATGTTAAATTCACAAGCAGGTCTCTAGTTTAAAGCAGGTCTCATCTTTAAAACGCTTTAGGGTTTCTGGTTCTCATTATGCTGGCATTAACTTTTCTCCCACTCTAAACAACCAGTATAGTGGATAAAACTCATGACAAACCTGTTCGTGGGCATCAGATGAAACACAGTACAGGGTGATGATGTGGGGAACAGGGCAGAGGAGTGAGCAGAGCCCAGGATGCAATTGTTAATCTGGGAAGTGCATTCTGCACCTGGAGAAGGCAGAGGGAGGGTGGCAGCAGAGGAGATCTGAGTCAGAAGGGTGTTACAGGAGGAATCAGAGAAGAGGAAGGACATGGAATTTAGTTGCAGAGCCACACAGAAGAAGGATGTTTGCTGGAATGAGACCCGGAAACCTACATGAGGGTCCCCTAAAATTTGTGACAGAATTCTGGCCCTGTAAGTGGATGAATGTGGTAGAGCCAGTTAACCAGTGGACTGAGTGAGCTGTGTAGCTGGGAGAAGTTTGTGCTCCATAGGCGAGGTCAGATGCCTTGTGAAAGGCTTTGTACCTTCAATAGTGGCTACACTTTTCCTCCCAAAGCCAGCTGAACCGCAAGGCCTGGCTATCTTGAGTCTATATTTCTCTCACTTTAAGACAAACCCTGCGATATAAATTCCCATGTTACCAACTAGCAATGTCTACTAGCTTTCTCAGTAATTACCATGTCTTTTCAGTATTCAGATTTTTATGTTTAGCATCCTGCTCTCTGGTCAGATTTCCCCTGATCTATGCTAAAGCTGTTTTAGTTTTGTCTTTCTGCTGACTTTTTAGTAGGAAAATACTAATCTTAGCCATTTTTATTTAATCTACTTCCCACCTTGTTTGCCAATAAATTACTGAGTATAATAGTTCTTCCTTTATGAATCCATATGGATTTACAATAAGTAGTTACAGCTATTTCAAATAGAAACTTTAGTAAGTTGGGAATCTGATCATTTTCAGCCAGAGTCTCCATAAAAATATGTCCTTTCCTTTATATTCCAAAGTAGACATGAACCTCAATATGACAGATGAGGTTTTGGCCTACTACTAACAGTTCCTGCATAACGGCCACACACAGTGCCACTCTTTGTCACATTACCTGTGAAACAATATAATTGTGGAAATACCGTGTCCGCCTATGCATAACATTCCCCAAATGACAGATAGGTGCCTAGATTTCTGCCATGATATGGTTATGCTTCATCAAAATATTAGCATATTTATTAGATATAATGTGAATAGAGTTTACTATGTATAAATACCAATGCTATACATTTTTCTATATTTAATTAGTTACGAACAGTATATATTTCCCCATTTCAAGATGTAAGAGCGAAAGCTAATTGCTTGCAATCTTCCATTTACAAAGAGCACAAAATGTTAGTGTATCACTTAATGAATCATCAGGGCATGAAATCAGCACACAGTCCAAGACATCGATCCATCATCATCACTCAGGAAGTTACCGTCCCAAGTCATGGCTTCCTTAAATCCCCGCTGAAAGCTCCTACTAGTGCAGCTTTAAAGCCTGTTTCCTTAAGACAACCCTGAAATGTAAATTCCATGTCACAGAAGCTTTTATGAGCTGACTGATAATCCTCATATAAACCTTTGGACTACTTTTTTCTCGAGATGTTGGAGATTGAACCCAGGGTCTTGCCCATGCAAGGCAAGTGTGCTACCACTGACCTGCATTCTAGACTTGGTCTACTGGCTTTGTCCTCTACTTAAATGGGAACATATATCATGCACTTCTTTGTTTCTGGCTCCTTTCCATTGTTGTTGTGTTGTTTCAGGTTTGTAACCATTTAGTAGAGGTTAACCCATTCATTTTCATTGCTGTATGGTATTCAGCTGTATGATTATTTTTTAACCACAATGTACTGAAACTTTTTTTTCTTATAAATGTTTCTATTAGATATATTTATTATAAAGGGGGGATTCATACAGACCATTCCAATTAGACTTATACTGTATATTATTTACATTGCCCACATGGTCTCTCCCCCTCCACCCCTCTCTAAGCCACTTAAAGCAATTGCAAGGTTTCTTAGTTCTATTGTATGTAGGTATATGAAGTCCATTTAACCTATACCATCACCTTAATCTCCTTCCTTCCCCCTTCCCCCTCCTACTAGTATCCCCCCAACACACACACTGTACCTATTTTACAGACCTGGTTTTCATTATTAAGATTCCAGTTGAAGTTGAAATGGGATGTCTCAATGTATGCCCACTGTGGGTATGCTTTACTTTGATCTGTTCAACCCCTTTCATTACTCTCCCTTCCACCTTTACCTTCACCCCCCATTTCTTCAACAGCTTTTAATACACATCCTTATATCCTCTACCATCACATATTATGGTTTGCAATATTATTGATGCTCTATCATTCTCTTTTCCTTTCCCTCTTTCCCTGAGTTCCACAGGGTAGTTCCACTGTTACAAACTCTACATCTGAGAGTTTGTATGTGATCATGCTTGTGAATAGTACTGCAATGAACATCAGTGTACTGTTGTCTCCACTGTAATCCTATCTTATGTTCCATTGGATAGATGCCCAGGAGTGGTATCAGTGGATCATGTTAGTTCTATGTTTAGTTTTAGTACTGCTTTCTACAGTGAATGTACTAATTTGAGTTCCCACCAACAGTGTATAAGGGTTTCCGTTTTGTCACATCCTCACCATCATTTGTTGTTGTTATTACCGTTGATTATGGCCATTCTAACTGGGGTGAGATGAAATCTAAGTGTTGTTTCTTTAACCAAGGAAGCTGAACACTTCATGTATTTACTGGCCATTTGTACCTCTTCCTTTGAGAATTCCGTTGAATTCATGTGCCCATTTCTTCATTGGGGTGTTGATTCTTTGGAGGTGGAGTTTTTTGAGTTCCCTGTACATTCTGGATATTAGTTTCTTATTGGATGAGTAGCCGGTAAAGATTTTCTCCCATTCCATGGACTGTCCTTTGAGTCTGGTGATTACTTTGTTGTGCAGAAGCTCTTTAGCTTGATGCAGTCCCATTTGTTCATTGTTTCTCTTAGATGCTGAGCCTTTTGAGTTTTGTTTAGGAAGTTGTTCCCTACACCTATATATTCCAGTGTATTTCTTACTGCTTTCTGGAGTTATTTCAAAGTTTTTGGCCTTTTATTAAGGTCTTTGATACACTTTGAGTTGATTTTGGTACAGGGTCAAAGACAGAGATCTAGTTTTATTCTTCTATACATGGATATCCAGTTTTCCCAGCAGCATTTGTTGAAGAGGCTGTCTTTTCTCCATCATGTTTTGGGACCCTCTGTCCAAGATCAGATGGTTACAGATGTGTGGGTTTATGTCTGGATCTTTTATTCTGATCCTTTGGTCTTCCTGTCTATTTTTATCCCAATACCATTCTTTTTGTGTTGTTATAACTCTGTAGTATAGTTTGAAGTCACATACTATGATACCTCTAGCATTGGACTTTTTGCTCAGAATTACTTTGATTATTTGAGATCTTTCATATTTCCATATGTATTTCAGTATTGATTTTTCTATATCTGTGTAGAATGTCACTGTAATTTTGATAGGGATTTTACTGAATATGTAGATTGCTTTTTGTAATATGGCCATGTTCACAATGTTTATTCTACCAATACAAAGAATGGAAGGTCTTTCTACCTTCTTATGTCTTATTCTACTTCTTTCTTCAATGGTTTACAGTTTTCATTAAAAAGGTCTTTGGTTTCTTTTGCTAAATTTATTCCAAGGTAATTTATTGTTTTTGAGGGTGTTATAAATGGGATTGTTTCTCTGATTTCTTTCTCAGTCTGATCATTGTTTGTATGTAGGAGAACTACTCATTTCTGTTGTTAATTTTATATCTGGCTATTTTGCCTAAAGAGTTTATGATTTCTAAAAGCTTTTTGGTAGAGTTTTGTGGTCTCTTAGGTATAGGATTATATCATCTGGAAATAGGGATAGTTTGACTTCTTCCTTCCCTATTTGAATCCCTTTTATTTTTTGTCTTATTGCTCTGTTTAAGAATTCCATAACTATATTGAATAGGAGTATAGAAAGCAGACAGCCCTGTCTTGTTCCTGACTTTAAGAAAAATGATTTCACTTGTTTTTCATTTATTATGATGTTGGCTCTAAGTTTGTCATGCATAGCCTTTATTATGCTGAGGAACCTTCCTCTGTTCCTAAATTCTTCAGAGCTTTTATCGTGGAAGGGTATTGCATTTTGTCAAAGGCTTTTTCTGCATCTACTGAGAGGATCATGTGGTTTTTGTCCTTGCTTCTGCTTATCTGCTGTATTACTTTTATGGATTAATGTATATTGAACCATCCGTGCATCCCTGGAATGAAAGTGACTTGGAAATGGTATATGGTATTTTTGACATGTTTTTTAATTCTGCTCGCCATTATTTTGTTGAGAATCTTTGCATCTATATTCATTAAAGATATTGTTCTATAATATTCTTTCTGGTTACATCTTTATTGGGTTTTAGACTGAGTGTAATGCTGGCTTCATGGAATGAGTTTGGTAGTGTTCCTTCTCTTTCTATTTCCTGGAAATGTCTGAGCAGCATTGGTGTTAATTCTTCTTTCAATGTTTGTAAAATTAGGCTGTGATTCCATCAGGTCCTGGGGTTTTCTTTGTAGGGAGACTCTATTTCTGCTTCAATTTCATTGCATATAATTGGAATGTTTAGGTGTTTAATTTCTTCTTGGTTCAATTTTGGTTGGTTATATGTATCTAGTAATTAGTCCATTTCATCTAGATTTTCCAGTTTATTTGAATAAAAGTTTTCAAAGTACTTTAATGATTCTTTGATTTTGTGAGTATTTGTGGTTATATCCCTTTTTTCATCTCTGATTTTATTAATTTTGGTCTTTTCTCTCCTCCATTTTGTCATGTTGGCTATGACTTTGTTGAACTTGTAAATCTCTTCAAAAAAAACAACTTTTGTTTCATTGGTTCTTTGTATAGTTTTGTTTTTTGATCTCAATCTTATTGATCTAGGCCCTGATCATCATCACTTATTGCTGTCTATTGGTTTGGGGTTTGGTTTGTTCTTATTTTTTGAGGAGCTTAAGGTGCATCATTAGGTTGTTTATTTGAGAGGTCTCTCTCTTTTGTTTTTTAATGTAGACACTTATAGCTATAAACTTTCCTCTTAACCTGACCTTTTCTGTGTCCCACAGATTCTGGCAGGTTGTATTTGCATTTCCATTGAATTCTAGGAACTTTTTGACTTCTTCCCTTATTTCTTTAGTTACTTACTGGTTTTTCAGCAGTGTGCTGTTCAGTCTCCATGTATTTGAATATTTTCTGGGTTTTTTTGTTGTTGTTGTTGAGGTCTAGTTTTATTCTGTTGTGATCTGATATGTTGTCCAGGGTCATTTCAATTTTATTGAATATGTTGAGATTTGCTTTCTGTTCTAAAATAAGATCTAGTTTGGAGAAAGTTCCATGAGCTGCAGGACTAACTGCCTGGTTATTGGGTGAAATGCTCTATAGATATCAACCATGTCTATTTGGTCTAATGTATGGAATAGCTATGAAGTTTCTTTGTTGATCTTTTGTCTGGATGACCTATCATCTATTGGTGACAGTGAGGTATTCAGGTATCCCAGTATCACTGAGTTATGGACTATCTGTGCAGTTAGGTCCATTAGTGATTTTTTTTAATGTAGAGGGGTGCATTATGCACCTTGTGTTTGGTGCATATATATTGAGGATTAATATTTCCTCTTGAAATAGTTCCTTTAATTAATATGAAGTGACCCTAATTGTCTCTTCTGATTAATTTTATTCTGAAGTCTACTTTGTCAGATATGAATATAGTTACTCCTGCTTATTTATGATGTCCATTTGCTTAGAAAACTTTTTTCCAACCTTTAACTCTAAGCCAGTTTTTATTTCATTCAGTGAGATAAGTCTTTTGTTAACAACATATGGTTGGGTCTTGTTTTTTATCCCAGTATGCTATTCTACATCTTTTGATTGGGGCATGGCAGCCATTAACATTCAGTGTTAATATTGAGAGGTGCCCATTGTTTCCTAATGTTCTCATTCCCCTGTTATTTAGTGTTACCTCTTCCTTATTCAATGTTCTTCTTGCTCAAAAGAGTTTGTTCTTTCTTGAGTCTTCCTGTCTCACTCTAGTTTCTTCTTCTCTATGTAAGAGTCCTTTAAGTATCTTCTGTAATGCTGGCTTGCTAATCACAAATTCCTTTAGTTTTTCCTTGTGGAAAGTTTTAATTTCTCCTTCAATTAGGAAAAGTAGTTTTGCTGGGTAAATAACTCTAGGTTGACAGTTGCTTTCTTTCAAGGCCTGAATTATGTCTTTCCATGACCTTCTTGCATTTAGAGTTTGAGTTGAGAAGTCTGCTGCTATTCTAGTGGGTGCTATTTGTGCACTTGGGTGACTCTTTTTCTCTCTCTCTCTCTCTCAAGGTTAGGAAAGTTTTCAGCTATTATTCCATTGAATAGATTGTCAATGCCTTTAGTTTGTATGTCTTCTTCTTCTATACCATGATTTGTGGTTTAGATTTTTCATAATGTCCCATTTATCTTGCGTGTTCCATTCATTTTTTTCTTAGCATTCTTTCATGATCTTTTTTACTTTTTGTTCTATTTCCTCCACTTTGTTTTCCATTCCTGATACTCTATTTTCAACTTGTTCCACTTTGTTCACCCAGCTTTCAATTAAGATTTTTATTTGAGATATTAAGTTGTTTATTTCTGATTGGTTATTTTTCATATTTTCATACCTTTGTTGAATTCATTTTTCATATTCTGGATAGTCTTCTTAATTTCATTCATCTGCTTGTTTGTATTCTCTTTGAGGTCATTTAATTGTTTATTCACATTCTCTTTGAGGTCAAATACTACCTTTTATGTTTCTTCTTTGAGGTTGGTCATCATTTTTATTATTTTTATTTTGGAATTCATTATTTGATATTTTTTTCTCTATGCAGGTGATCAGATCTTTAGTGGTGGAATTGGCTTTTGAGGGAGAGTAGTTGTCTTGCTGTTTCATTCTGCATTGAGATTTACACATTTGGAGTTCTTTTTATTTAGGGTTTTAATCCCTGTGCCCCTGTAGTTTGGGATTTGAGTTTTGTTCTCCTGAAGTTACAGCAATTTTTCTCAGAGTGGGGTATGCTGGTAATGTTACCACTTGCAAGGTTCTTGTTGTGGTGCCGATTACCTTTTCTTTTCCCTCAGGAAGGGATCTGAAGTTCCTGCTCTTTGATGGGAGTATGGGGACTCTCCTGCAGTCACAGTGGGGTGTACTGGGTCTCTGTTCACTGTGAGAGGCAGGCCTTGTAACAGATTGCCATTCAGTGGAGGAGCTGAGATTCAGCTGTTAGACAGGAGAGACAGGACTGTCCTTCAGGGAGACACAGATTGAAGTGCTGGGCTTCTGTGCACCTTCGGGAATCAGGTCTTCTGGTGCCACCTACACAGTAGCAGGTTACAGTTTTCCTCCCCTCAGTGTGAAACCTGACATCCTCACTCTTTGATGTGGGAGTAAGTTTCTCTAACTGTCTGGCACAGTGGGGAATACTGGGCTTCTGTGCACCTTGGGAGGCAGGCCTTCTAGTGCCACTCACTGAGTTGTAGGTTAGAGCTTTCTTCCCCTCAATGGGCAATCTGGCCTTTTCACTCTTTAACGGAGAAGTGGGGGCTCTCTAGTGGTTGGGCATAGCTGTAAGCACTGGACATTTTTGTGCCTTAAGGAAGCAGGTCTCCTGCCACCCACAGAATGGCAGATCATCACTCTGAGTAGGAGCTGGGTTCCCACTCCTTGACAGGGTAGTGGGGGCTCTCCCTCCAGAGGGCTTCATGGTGAGCCCTGGGCCTCTGTGCTCTGTGGGGAGGAATCTCCCTGGTGGCAGCAGAATAGCAAAACATGGAGGTTGTCATTCACTTGCATGTGTGGTGGCAGGCTCCTGGCATTGAGAAGAAAGTGGACTTGTGTCCATGGGGCAGCAAAGCCTGTGGACATGAATTGTCCACTGCCACAAGTCAGTTTACGCCCTGTGGTCTACTTGTGCTTGGTCATGGGCTTCTAGGAACCACAGCAGCTGCTGTAGGCATGCGAGAACAAAGCCTGGTGACTGTGGGAGTTCTGGAGCCTGCTTGCCAGGTGCAGGCATCCAGAGTGCAGTACAGTGCTGCAGGTACAGAGGACCCAAACCTTTGGGGAGCAGGAGTTCTGGGGCCTGCTTTCAGGTGCAGGCTTTCAGAAGCCAAAACAGTTGCTGCAGGCACAGGAGAACAAAGCCTGGAGGGAGCAGGATTTCTGGGCCTGCTAGCCGGGTGCGGTCTTCCAGGAGTGCAGTACAATGGGGCTGCAGGCACAGAGGAACCAAGCCTGCTGCCTTGTGCCTTCTATTACTCACCTGGAGCAGAGGGAGCTCTTGGTCCTAGGAGTGTAGATTTCCCTGGCATTTCATGGTGAAGGGTAGCAGGACATATAGCAGGTGGGACTGTGGAGCTCTGAGATCCTGTTTGTGCTGGGAAGCAGGACTTAACACCAAGTGTTGAGGAGTGGAGCCTGGAGTCACAAGGAGATTTCAGGGGTTGAGCTTCAAGTCATTCTTCCTTTTCTTGCCAGGGTTAGTTGTTTCTCTATTTGTGAGGGCTTTTCTTTTCACTGGTTAAGGACCCCATATGTGCCTTTTGGGGTCCCTTGAATCTTCTTTCTTGAGAGTAGTTTGTCACTGCTGAGGCTTAGGGATGTCAAGAATCTGCCATCTTGCTTGATCTCACTTGTACAAAAACTTTGAAGTGGATACACACCTACATTATTTTCAGGGTCAGTTGTTACAAAAAGGCTGTTGGGATCATGCTAATCCTGCATACGCATTTTTCTTTCCTACATAACCGGAGAGTGGTTATTTGGTCACTAGCTATGACTCAACATCATCTACATAGGATGTGCTGTTTTCTATTTTTGCAAGTAGTGTGTAATTATGTTCAGGAAATTAACAGCTTTTTCTACTCTGGCTGTTTAATTTATTCATTTGTACCATGGTAATTCATGTAGGCTTGACATTCTCTTGATTACCAAAAAGGTTGAGAAATGTTAAAGTTCTTACTTTTAATTCATTAATGTCACCTTAGTGTTGGTTCTGTTTTGCTTAACTTGAGGAGTTATTCAATCTGAGACTCATGCAGCTCTCTTTTCATGAAGTTTTCTCTAGAAACTTCACTACTTTGCATTTCCAAATCAAATCTTCAGTCCACCAGCACTTAATACTTTCTATACGATGAGGCTGGATTCTATTGATTCTTTTCATGAAAATATCCTATGGTACCACATGTTTCAATAAAGTAAGCTCCACACTGCTCTATACAGCTATTTCTACCATGAGATAAGTATTCAAGTATGTGTCTATTTTGTGATTTCCTGTTCTGTATCCTTGTTTTATATTTCTAAATTTTTAAACCTGTTGAAACCACCATAAGAAAAGTACTAAGATAGAAAGAAGAAAAATAGAGGAGCTGAACCAATTTGGGCTGTTACACATATATTATTATGGAAGTGCCACAAGGAAAATCCCTGTGTAGCTATCTTAAACAAGCAACAATGTCATTTTTTTTCATTCACAAAATCAGAGAACAGGTAGGCAAAACAAGTCCTGCCTGGGAAGGAGGGTCATACCAGTGGGAGGGCAGAGGAGGTGGGGAAAGGGTGCGGGAAGGTGAATATAGTGAAAATAGTGTGTACACATGTATGTAAATAGAAAAATGATACCTGTTGAAACTATTCTAAGAATGGGGAAATGATAAGGAAGAATGGTCTGGGGAGTGAATTCAAGTATGATATATCTGACAAATGGTAAGAGATTTTGCAAATGTTTCAATGTACCCCACTCAGAACAACAATAAAAAAGTAAAAATATTAAAAACAGAGTGGAAATGCATTTCTAAAATATAATTAATGGTGATTAAAAAAGAGTAGTGCTGAAAAATGTATAACAGTGACAGAAGCACTGATGAGTGAACCCACAGCTGCATACATGCTAGGCAAGCACTTTACCTCTTGACCCATACACCCCAGCCCATTTTTGTTCTCTTTGTTTCTGAAATAGAGTTGCCCTGAACTGGCCTTAAACTCATGGTCCTCCTGTCTTGGCCTCCTAAGTAGCTGGGATTATAGCTGGGCTATATCTCTAAAATAAGAATATTTTCAAACTCTGAAGACATCACACAGAATTTTGAAAATGATATTATAAGAAATTAATGGCAAGTTCTGGGAGCAGATGGTTACACATGCTAAAGTTTTAGGGCTCATTAGAAACACCTTAATTTGAAATACACCTTTGGCAAGAGGTGCAATATTGCAGTACACTGAATAGTAAAGTTAAGACAGGATTTTCAAAACATAAACATATATTATTACTGAAATATGATTTAAATATTTTCTATTGTTTTCTATAGCAACGAACAAAAAGTTCTTTTTTTGTCTGTATAGACATTTAGAGTTTATTTTCATTTTTTCTATCCTTTTTTTAAATCATTTCTACATTTACTTACATGTGTATACATTGTGCCACCTCCCCTACACCCTCACTTCCCCCACCCCCAACCCACGCTTTTGGGCAGAACCTGTTCCACCCTCTTCTTCTCTGATTTTGTTGAAGAGAAAACATAAGAGATAATTAGAAAGACATATTGTTTTTGCTAGTTTGGGATAATGATAACTATATCATACCTAGTGTTGCTTCCATGCATTTGTGTATCGCAACCCATATTGGTTCACTTCTACCAGACCTCTTCACTGCTTCTTTGTCCCCTTCCCATAGTGGCCTCTGCAAATTTAAGATTACTTTATTTGCTCTTCAACAGGGAGCACATCAACCACACTCAAGTTTTAAGTTTCCTTTCCTTTCCCTATTTCTCCCCTTAGTGTGTGATCCATGTTAAGTAATATTACTATAATTGTTTTGGGTCTATAATCCACACATGAGAAAAAACATGAGATTTTTGGCCTTCTGAGCCTGGCTAACTTTGCTTAAGATGATGTTCTCTAGTTCTACCCATTTACTTGCAAATGAGAAAATTTCATTTTTCTTTGTGGCTGAGTAAAATTCCATTGTGTATAAATACCACATATTCATGATCCATTCATAGGTGGTGGGGCATCTTGGCTGTTTCCATAGCTTGGCTATTGTGAATAGTGCTGCAATAAACATGGGTGTGCAGGTGCTTTTGCAATAATTTAGGTCACATTCCTTCTGGTATGTCCTTAGGACTGGAATTGCTGGATCATATGGCAGATCTGTGTTTAGTTTTTTAAGGAGCCTCTATGCTTTCCATAGTGGTTGTGCTAACTTGTAGTCCCACCAGCAGGGTATGAGGGTTCTTTTTTTCCCCACATCTGTTGTTGTTGGTATTCTTGATGATAGCCATTCTAACAGGGGTGAGGTGGAATCTTAATGTGGTTTTGATTTGCGTTTCCTTTATGCCCAGGTATGGGTAAACATTTTTTCTTGTGTTTTTTGGCCATTTTGGATTTCTCCCTTAGAAAAAGTTCTGTTTAATTCAGTTGCCCACTTCTTTATTGGATCATTGATTTTGGGGGTGTGTAGTTTTTTGAGCTCTCTGTATAAATGTTTTCTCCCACTCTGTGTGTGAGCTCTTCAATTTGGAGACCATTTCTTTTTTGTGCTGAAGCTTTTTAATTTTATGAAGTCCCATTTGTCCATCCTTTCTCTTATTTGCTGGGATTCTGGAGTTCTACTGAGGAATTTCTTGCTTATTCCTATTATTTCCAGGGTATTCTTCATTCTTTTGTGTACTAACTGCAAGGTTTTGGATCTGATACTAACGTCCTTAATCCATTTTGGGTTGCTACTAGTACAGGGTGACAGGCATGGATCTAGTTTCAGTTTTCTGCAGGCAAATAGCCACTTTCCCCAGCAACATTTGTTGAAGGGCTATCTTTTCTCAATCATATGTTTTTGGCACCTTTGTCAAAGATAAGGTGGGCATAGCTCTGTGGATTCATATCTGGGTCTTCTATTCTGTTCCACTGGTCTTCATCTGTTTTGTGCCAGTACCATGCTGTTTTTAGTACTATGGCTCTGTAACATAGTTTTAATTTGGGTACTTTGATACCTCCAGCATTGCTCTTTTTGCATTGCTCTTTTTGCTTAGTATTGCCATGGCAATTCATGGTCTTTTGTGTTTCCAAATGAACTTTAGGGTAGATTTTTCAATCTCTGTGATGAATGTCATTGGGATTTTGATGGGAATTGCATGAAACACGTAGATTGATTTTGCTAGTATAGCCATCTTTACTATGTTGATTCTACCAATCCATTAGCAATACCTATTTGTATTCCTTTTATTTCTTCTTCTTTCCTTATTGTTCTGGCTCGGAATTCTAGAACTATGTTGAATAGGAGTGGGGAGAATAGTCACCCTTGTCTCACTTCTCAGTTCAGTGGGAATGCTTTCAGTTTTTCCCCACTAAGTATAATGTTGGCTATAGGTTTGTCATATTTAGCCTTTATGATGTTGAGGTCATTCCTTCTATTCCTAGTTTTCTTAGAGGTTTTATCATGAAGAGGTGTTGAATCTTATCCAAGGCTTTTTCTGCATGTATTGACATGATCATGTCTTTGCTTCTGTTAATGTGCTATATTACATTTATTGATTTATGAATTTTGAACCATTCCTGCATCTCTGGGATGAGGCCAATTTGGTGTGGTAAACAATCTTTCTGATATATTGTTGCAAAAAGTTCTTACTAATAGACAACATGAACCCTAAAAGTTCAATTTAATGAGTTAGTAGAATCCAATTACTAACTTGCTTTTTAAATGAAGTTGGGGAATTAATTAAGCTGATTCTTAATAAATTTTGTAGGAAATAACAGTGATCTCTTTTTGTGGGCCTTTTTGCCACCACAGAAATAAATTTTGTGGGGAGTTTTCACTTGTAATTTGCTACCTTCAAATAATTTCATAATGAATAACTTTGGAACTTTGAGATGCATTTAGGAAGACTAGTGATACCTAATGATACTATTTGTCAATAGTCATAGCTCTGTACACTGAACTATGCAAATCATGTGTAGATGCTGAATATAGTCTGCTCTTTTCTCTGTGGAAAGAATACTGACACTTTTTATTAACTTATAATAGAATCATCTCATATAAACCATGCTGAAGTTCCTTACCATAATTACTACACCATTCATATTATCTGCAGGCTTTTCTTCACAGGCATGGAAATCTATAGGCTATAATAAAGAGATTCTTTTTGACCAGGTTGAAGGAGATGTTTTAAGTTAGAACAAGTCATACTTTTGTTTTGGTGGTTGTTGTTTTTATGACATGCTCTCTTGCTTTAGAATTTTCATTTCCAGAGAATGAACGAGGCACACATGGTTGAAACTGTAATACGACTTACATTCAGCAAGGCTCAGACAAGTAATTGATATTGCCAAGAAGGCATTTTTCTGCAATTGTGAGAACAAGATGTGAGACAATCTGACAGGAATCCTTGAGATATCCTTTCTTGTGACAGCATCAACTCATGTTCTATTCTGATATTTAAGAAAGGTAAGCCACTCATCCAGCTTCATGTGGCACACTTGTTTCCTTCTCTGAAGGAAACAGGGTTTTTCAGTGGAACAAATTCAACCTCATACAGGTGGGACAGGTCTAGCTCAAGAGCAGTGCAGATACAAATTTTCTCCTGCCCGACTGCCCTGAAGAAAGATGGCTAAAAACATTTGGAAAGTATTCTCTTAATTTTTCTGCTGATGTTTTAGATGTTTGAGCCATGGTTATTACACTTTGAGTCACAGTGTCTTTCATGTTTCCTAGCAGGTGATTAGAATATGGTTCAATGAATAGTCAATGGCATTCTTAGCCCTTTCTTTTTTTTTTTGATTGGTGAAGAAAAATGACATAGTGTAAATAATAGTAAAGTTTTACACAATTTAAGTAATAGATATAACCAATCTTTAATATGTCTCATGTTATAGGCCTATTTCTATGACCAATCTAAATATTTTACCACAAGGCACAAATTTAGCAATATAGCCTTAATCAAAACCAGGATCAAAGCATGTGTGTTTCAGAGATGGAAACTGAATAAATATTAGATGAGTGTCTCTGATAATTAGATGTTTCATCACCCTTGGTACCCATGAGGAATGGATTGCAGACCCCTCCATGAGTACTTAAAGTGCTCAAGTCCATAGTGCAGTATTTACATTTAGCCTACACAATGCTCCTACAAACTTTAAATCATCTGTAGGTTATTTATAATACCAAAACAATGAAAATGCTATGTAAATAGTTATTATTTTTGTGTTTTAGGGAATAATGACAAAGAAAAATGTCTGCACATATTCAGTACAGGCATAGTTTTTACAAATATTTTTGCACATCAGTTAGCTGTCTCCATGGGTATACACAAATGCCAATGAATGATTTGTGTGTGTGTGTGTGTGTGTGTGTGTGTGTGTGTGTGTGTGTGTTAGTCATAGAGATATAATTGAGAGACAAAGGCATGGAAGGATACAATACTTCCATGCAGGCAAACAGCAAAATATCACATCTGACTACTCACAGAAGGGGCACAGCAGGATTCTCTCAATATGAGAATGTGCTTAAGGCCCTCTGGGCAAATCTGAAATGGCTAGACACTGTAGCTGCCTGCTGACTGTGAGGATCCTGTAGGACATTTTCAGAAACTCTGCTTTGTGTTTTGAAAGAGCATTTTCACACTTCTGGTCCTAGAAACCAGCTAGGCTTCATTCTGCTGCCCAAGGAGGCTAGCACCTTCTGAATGTGCTATATCTTGTCTTCCACCCTGCAGGCTCAGGGCAGAGCTGTCTAAGTCAATTCCTGACAAAACAATCATTGTAATATAGCAGTCTACCATGGCACCAACAAACATTAGAAAATGAACAGAGGGACGTGTGGGAAGAACCCTTTGGCAGCATGTCTCATGTGTTCTTTCTGGCCATCCAACATCACCTTGAAAGATTAATGAATTCCCTACTTTCTTTTCACCAAGCTCCACTTTAGAACATATCTCAAAGGTGTCATGTATAAAAGTCAATAGAATTTGTACCAACCAAAAAGTGGGTTATTTATGGAATTGTGAAATAAGTATTCTGGGGTCTGCCTTCCTTCACATAGTATCATACTTCATTTCCTGATATGGTTTAGATGTAGTTTATGCCACAAAAGGCTTGGTCCCTGAAGTGGTAGCATTAAGAGATGGTGGAATCTTTCAGAGGAAGGGTGTACTGGAAGGTAGAAGGTCATTTAGGTTGTTGCCCTCAGACAGGGTTAATGCTTATCTTGGAAAGTTAGTTCCCATGAGAAAAAAAGTTGTTATAAAAAGAACAAGATGGTCTATGGCATCCTGTCACCATGCAATCTTCTCTCCCATTTGCATGTACTCTTACCATGCTGCCATCTGCCATGTTGTGACCCAGCTGAGAATGGGCCAAACAAACCTGATCTGGGACATTCAACCTCAAAACTGTGAGCTAAAGAACCTTCTTTATATGTTCCAGTTTTAGATATTTTAATATAATAACAGAAAATGTACTTATGCAGTACAGAAAAGGATAGTTTTCTTTAAATAGGCAGAGTACCTCAAATATGAAAATGCCACAATGCTTGAAGGGATTTTACTCTCAGTTGGCCTTTCAATTGCATTGGCCTTTGTAAATAGTGCAGCAATATTTTTTTACATATTTTTGATGTACATACTTAGAGATTTTTCTTAAATGGTAAATATTATTTTCCTTATGTTATTATATCATGATCAAAATATTTTTGCTCCTATTTTAGACATTTTATGGGTTAATACAAAAAATTAATTTTGATGCAGGCATTGCAAATAGATGAGCAGGAGACTTAAAATCTAAGAAACACAGTTAGCAGGGATTAGAATTTAGGAAACGGGGTGGGGCTAGATGACATCTCCATATATCGGTCACCTAGATTCATTGTCTAATGATTAGGGTTGCTAAGTTTTATTTGAGGACCTGTATTTCCCCACTCAGAAAGTCTAACACTACAGATGCTGACTACCGTCTTGAAGTCTTCACTCCCATTCCCTGCTTAGAAAACAGGAAATGTTTTATTCCCCCCTCCCCATTTCTCCTTACTTTATCCTGTTACACTAAAATAAATCCTTAAATCCTTGCTGAAACTTCTACCTTGTGAGACCCCTTGGGAGACACCCTGAAATGCTTTTCACATTTGTGGATCTCAAGGACCTGTGATTTTGTGTGGATACTGGATAGTTGCAGGAGCCCCTCACCCCTTCCCCACTAACAGGACCATTATTTTATGCTCAGATTATTGAATTCTAGAGTTTGCACATTAGCGTCTGTGTGAACTACTTTCTGCTATTATGCCTTGTTGGCAATAATGGTGCCGATAGGTTTCAGTTCTTACTGTAACCTTAAGCCTCCACTTTTCAGGGTCATGGTCCTTCCTCAAGTCTAGCTTGAATCCTCTTTCTGCCCCAACCTCCAATCATCATGAACCATAAGATCCTAACCAATCAGATCATGCTGAGTCCCACTGGGGGGTATTTAAGCCCCTGCCCTTCATGCTTGGCTCTCTCTTGGCTCTCTCTCTCTACCACCTGGCAATAAAGAATCTCTTGGCCAAATCACTCCTCTCCACGTGGTCACTTTTGGGGCCTACATTTCCAACATTTGGTGCCATGACTCTGATGGGGGCTCACCACTAATCCTGGTGGGACTCCCATTCCGACTCACCCCATGACCACCCTGAGGATGTGACTGGTCAGGACTCATCCTCCCGATCACCCTGTTTGCATCCAACATGGGACATTCTTTGGTGAGTCCACATACCCTTCTTGGGCTCCCTTTGTGGTCTCTCCCTTCGGTGTCTCCAGGGTTTTCAAACACTCCCCCTGTTTGGCTATCTCTGGGTGGCTCAGTCAGTAGAGGGATTGCCTTCCTTGTCAGGCTTGGATCCATTTTTTCATGGGTCTCAGAGACCTGTTGTCAAAAAGCCTGGGTCCAGGTGACCCATAGCTTTCTGCCCATTGGTGGCCTGCAAACCACCTGAACTCAGTGACAACTGATTCTCATGTGCTTTGCATTCTCTTGGATATTTGTGCTGCACAAGGATGCTCCACAGTACATAATATCCTCCTCTCCCATTCCGGGACTGGGTCCCTCATAATGGGTGCCTCTATGTCTTCTCTGCCTGACTCCCCATTGAGATGCCTCCTCAATAATTTAGACACCTTGGGTTTGACCCCAGACATAAAACCAAAAAATTTGATCTGCTTTTGAACTCAAATCTGGCCCACTTATCCTTTAGGCAACCAAAGTCATTGGCCCCTTTTCGGGTCTTTAAATCCCAACCTTTTATGGGACATATAACTACTGTGAGTGATCGGGACAATGGGGAGAGATTCCATTATGTCCAAGCCTTTTCATACCTCCGTCTAAATCCAGCTCTCTGACTTCAAACCCTCCCTCTGTACTTTCTGTTCCCCTGTGCAGATTCTATCAGTTTCTAAATCAGCCAATTCCTCTCCAAACCTCCTCCTTCCCCATGTAAGCAGACTTCTTGCACTGCTTACCATATCTATCTCCTCTTATCTTCCTAAAAAACTTTCCCTGTCACGGAGTTAAGCAAGCCACTCCTTGCCAATTCAGGCCTCAAGACGGTTCCAGCTCTGGGAGAGCTCATGCTTTATTCGGTGACCATAGAGTGGAGGTTTCATTTCCTGAAAGCCTGCCAGTACCAATCAATGGGAGCAACCTAGAGACACAGGTGATGGCTAATCCCTTAAGCATGTGTCATGCCCCAGGCTCTGCCTTCCCCTCCCTTACCTAAGATGTCAGCTCACCTTTTCTGCCTCCTCCATGGTCTCACCACATGTCCTTTATCTCTGTCTGCCTTCTCCTCCCTGGGCTTACTGGGACCCTGCCTCCCATGAAAAACCTGTAGCATGGTACCTTATGACTTAAGTTATTCCAACTAGTTTGCCAGGCCTCTAAGTCTAAAGTAACTTTAAACCAACTGCTTTACAAAAGCACTTACAAAAAACCTGCAGGTGCCATGCTTACACTCCAGCTCCACCTCCACAAGGGGAGGAGGGAAAGCAAACAGGTGCACCTGTACACAGGATGCCAGCTTCTGGACACAGGAAAAATGCCTGCCATAGCTAAGAAAACCCATAGAGAGGACCCAATATATCCTGGGTTGCCAGCCACACATGGTGATGGCTGTGGCCTGCCACCACTTCCCCTAGAATAAACGTGCACAGAGTACACAGGAATGGGGGAGGGGTGACAGGCCGCAGGATCAGGCCTAGGCAGTCAAGGTCATTTGTCCCAGGTGTGTGTGGAGGGAGTGGTGCCTTGCACAAGTCCTGCTCCTAGCCCCACCTCACACCTCAGGGCATCAGACCCTTGTAAGTCATTTGTTAGCTCAAGGTTATAGTTCCAGAAATAACTAAATAGACATTACTGTGGTCTCTAAACTTCTCATTTAGAATTTTCTATACCTTTGGCTTCAACATAATTTTTCCCTCCAAATATTAACACTAATTGTCCCGTATGGCACTGTTATTGGCCTGAAATGCCCACTGAACGCCCTTCTCTAACTTTACAAATGATTTCTTTGTTAAAAGGGTAGGCTTTATTAAAGAGGCTGCCTGCTGTTAGCTAAAAGACAGGATCCTAATGTTTTGTTCTTTCTAGATGGGAACTGCATCTTCCAGTCTTCTGGCTGGTAGATGTTGGAAGCTTTGTACTGAGGTTGGCCTCAGTATGCCCTGGATGATCAAGAGAAGTGGACTTCACAGGGTTCCTTAAATTACAATACCATACTCCAATTAGACTTTTTCTATAAGAGTAAAAAAGTAAACTGAGGTCCCCTATACAAATTTCTACCTTCTAAGCCACCCCAATACTCAGAACCTCTTAATGAGTGCTTCCCTCTTCAACAGGCAATGGTAGGAAGAAGGCAAGATTTATGTCCCCTTCCAATTATCAGATCTAAGGGAAATTTAAAAACATCTAAACAGCTGTACTGATGCCCAAATACATCAAAGACTTTATCTGTGTGATCAAAACCTTTCAACTGACATGAAAGGATATTATGCTTCTACTAGATCAGACTCTTATCTCATTAGAAAAGCAATGGGTTCTGGCCCAGGCCACTCAGGTTGGAAATTATTATATGGCTCAAGCAGTAGAGTGCCACTTTGCAAGCATAAAGTCCTGAGTTCAAGCCCAGTACAGCCAAAGTAAAAAATAATAATAATAATAATATTTGGGGCTGAGGAAGTAGCTCAATGGGAGAATGTCTGCCCAGCATGTGCAAAGCCCTGAGTTCAATTCCCCAATATTACTAAAAAAAAAATAAAATAAAAAATGGTAAAGAAGATAAGTGGCATTAATGTCACTTCAGCCATCTCAGTAGAAAAACGTAGTTTAACCTAGACCAGATCCCTCATTCTTCAAGCGAGGAAACTGAGGCCCAGAACAGTTCAGAGACTTGCTCTCCAGAGTGTCAGGTGTCAATGTAAAATAACAACTTTACTTTACAGCAGCAACTTAAGAAAAGAAAAAAATCGTCTTAACTTTCTACAGCATCTTAAGGACGCTACCAGAAAGCATACCACGGTGGACTCAGAGTCACAGGTGAGAGAGGTTCTCCTCAAAGATAAATTTCTAACAATCAGCCTCAGATAGTCATAAAAACTCAGACTGTGGCTGAAGGGAAAAGTCATTGAACCAAGTAATACAGGTAGCCATGTCTGTATTTACGGCTATGTCTGTATGTCCAGGACCTTACTAACAGGAGAGAAAAAGATAAGAGACACCATGGCCTCATTGCTGCTCTCAGAGAGGGCCCCACTTGACTGGGGCCTGTATCCTGAACTTGCTACCATGGTGGACAGGAGGTGCACTTCTGCAGAGAATGCTTAAGGGGGGACAGCCTGGGAGACAGCCCCACCCCCAACCAGGACCCTGCCCTCTGCAAGGGTAACCACTGGAGGTCTAAGTGCCCCAATCACCAGATGGAAGATGAGATGCCACCTTCTGTGTATTGATGGGTCCCAGCCTCCTGTCCACACTCCACTTCCTGGCATCAATGTTGAGGAGCCATAATGGCAGAAAAACAGAAGGTCATTTTCCTCCTAGACAGTGGAGCCCATTTCTCTGTTTTACCTTTTTCTCCTGGTCCCTAGTCCAATGATAAAAGTTATCATTTGGGGCAAATCTGGCTAGCCCCTAGAGCATTAGTTTACCTGGCCTTTGGCCTGCTCTTGGGGAGACCTCCTCTTCTGTCACTCTTTCCCCATAGTACCTGAAACTCCAGTGTCCCTGTTGATATGGGATTTACTATCTCAATTAAAAGCTCAAATTCTCCTCCCCCCAGGCAGGTATCTCTACTGCCTTCTCCTTCAGGAACAAATAGATCCCACAGTGTGGACTGATGAGATGAGTGTAGGGTGAGCCAGGACAGCCCTCCCTATTCAAATAAAACTCAAAAATCCCTCACAATTTCCACACCCAAAACAATATCCCCTCAAGCCTGCAGGACAATGAGGACTTATGCCTATTCCTTAAGACAACAGGGCTACTAATTAGTTGCTTCAGCCCCTACAATAAATTTAAAATTCTTATAAAAGTTAATTTTAAAATACAAGTTACAAAGTAAACAACTGGAAAGGATATAGATAGGTAATAAATGTTTTTTTTTTGAAAAGTTAAAGGAAAAATAAATGTTTTTGGATAAGAATGGATTTTGTAAAAAGGGTTTATCGTAAAGATTGTTTCAAATTGGAAAGATGAGGACAAACCATCAAAGAGTTTAGTACTTTGTATGAAGGTCTGAGTAAGTTTTAAAAATGTATAACAAAAAACTTTGGTGTGTGATAAAGTTAAAGTTGAATATAATCTAAGAGTTGCCTAAAAGATTTTCAGGGTCATGTCAAACTAAAATCAAATCCTCTATGTCTATGAAATAACAAGGTTATCTTAATATTGTTCTGCTCTGAGTAATATCTACAAAAAATGATTGCAGAGAAAGATTTTATTAAAGAAATTATTCATGTTTTCTGCTGATCTTGTCAAGCTTTAAGTACTACTAAATCCGAGTTCATTTACATATTTGCTTATGTGTCTTAAATGACCACCTTGTAACAGTGTTATATTATATTTTATCTAAATATGGTACAAACATTTAAAAGGTTAAAGTGTCAATTTATATAAAATAATGAGCTAAAGCTCTCTTTTACCCAAGAGTGTTACATTTAAATCCTGACAGCCCCTGCCTCCCATGGGTCACCTACCTAGGTGTGGCCTTAAAGGGACAGACTCACTCCCTGAGTCCTAAATGCATCAACCCAATCTTCCATTTCCTAACCCCCATACCATAAGACAGCTTACAGCTTTCCTGGCAGTTATAGGATTTTGCAGAATTTAGATTCCAGGTATGTAGTCCCTGAACAGACACCTTTTTATGCTCCTCCTAATATTCCTATTTGGGTCTTAGATAATGTATGGCCACCCGTTTCTCTCTCTGTGGTTGGAGGACTCTTGAAATTGTCTAGGGAAGAACACTTCACAGTGGTTCTCCTGGCCAATGCCCATCCTAATGCCTATGTTCTTGCTCTCCTATTCTTAAGCTTCCTCCTTGTATCATACTACATGTCTGCTCTTGCTAATCAGAAATTTAACCAGTTGTACCTCCAGGGATACCAACCTCTCCAAAACACGAGGACAGTTGGCTGATACCCACCATGCAGAGGTCAGAGGATTGGCTTGAGACTCTTTATGACATATGGCTACAAGGGACCTTCATCAACTTCAGGGAAGAGGAAATCTTCATTTTTGGAGCCTGGGTGTACGCCATCATGAGGCTCAGCACCCCAACATTGTTTGCCAACTAACCCTCCCTTCCCCTACACTGCCCCTTGTCAGCTGGAAGAAGCCAGAGTGAACACAACGACCCCCTTCCTGAACAAACAAAAAAGGAGGAATGTTGGCAATAATGGCGCTGATAGGTTTCAGTTCTTACTGCACCCTTAAGCCTCTGCTTTCCAGGGTCAGGGTCCTGCCTCAAGTCTAGCTTGAATCCTCTTTCTGCCCCAACCTCCAATCATCATGAACCATAAGACCCTAACCAATCAGATCATGCTGAGTCCCACTGAGGGGTATTTAAGCCCCTGCCCTTCCTGCTTGGCTCTCTCTTGGCTCTCTCCCTCTCCCACCCGGCAATAAAGAATCTCTTGGCCAGATCACTCTTCTCCACGTGGTCACTTTTGGGGCCTACATTTCCAACATGCCTAACTTTACAGCTGTAAGCATATTTCATTCTCTATTACCCAATAGAAAAAGTACTAAAAGCAACATACCTTTAGTGTACCTTCACTTACTCAAATAAGTGAATTACTATGTTCGAGTACTGTATTTCAATTGACACAATATTTGGAGTGTAGATAAGCAATATTGATAATAAGTTTCTTAAATATCACTAGAATTTAGGTTTTGTGTTAAAAATTTTTTGTCACTTTTAAAGTCTATCAGCTATGTATCAATTCATATATAGATAAGAATAATAAAATAAATATGTATATGGAAAAAGAGAATTAATAAATAGAAACTACAATATGTGAGAATGTATGCAAGAGAAAATATTATCAGTAATGAGCAAATGACATTGTTACTTGAATAAAAGGTGGATTAAATATACTAGTGAAAGCTGATGAACTGAATTTATAGGCTGTAGATAAAGCAGAGAAAATTGGATACATCTGTCTTCTAGGAGACAAACAGATTGGGAAGAAATAGCTGGATATATACTGCTTACTGAAAGGAGGATATTTTTCATAGTTGGATTAAAATTGATGTATTTTAGAGCTTCTGAAAGTTAATGACAATAATAACAATAAAAATAAAGGGTTTGGAAACTATTATAGTCATTAATTATAACAATTGCTATCATCGTGGAAGTCATTAAATGAGTTCTCATCTGTGGCAGGTTGAGGTGTAACTACTTTTAATCCCTGCTAGTCACCTACTTATGCTGCTGCACAAGCTGAGCCTAGGAATTCATGAGCAACAGGAGGAGGAAGACATGTGCACCTATTTTCCATCAGTTGACCTGTGTTGTTTCTAATTGCTTCACCTCCATCAAACAGTTACATGATGAGACTGTATTTAGAGGCAATTAGCTCATTTTCCTTAAGAGACAGAAGAGCAGGGCTCTGCTGAGTAATTACTCAACTACTTTTAGTAATGAATACAGATTTATTAAATCATTACCCGGGTCATATATTTTTATGTATACAGAATGACCTGTCATTCACAGCATTTTTAAAGCAACAAATGTAATTATCTATTAATGTCATTATAAGAATGTTTTGTTCCTTCTATTCCAAACAAATATTTACTCATTGCAATGTTTTAGGAGAAATTTCCACCCACAGGCTGACCAGCAATCCAGGCTGACAGCTATCAAGCTGAGATGATCATCAGAACTGTGAGAAATCTCCTGCAGAATGTGAAGCCCTCCTCTCTGACCACCAAGCACTGAACACAGAGCCCCATACTTTGTGCAGCAGAGTTTTACAAAGGGTGCTGCCCAAGCACGGTCATGTTCTATACTGTACTTTTAGGGCAGAGCCATGGAACTTCATGGACTGAAACTATTTGCCTGTTTCCACATCCTCTCTGTCTGGATGTCTTAGAATTTCCCATTCTACTTCAGGATGCTTTTAGGAAGATCCAACGGAACAGTCAGAATCTCTTTAGTGGATTTCCACTTTATGTCTTCCACTTTCTGTCTTATCAAGGCCCGCTTATTACTAACTGCCCCAACCCCTATTGACATATGACCATGTTTTTTGCACAGAAGAGAAAAGATAGTAACAATTCACACCCTACACCTAGTGATAACAAGCATGTGAAGGCACACTAGCAAATATTCAATATTGAAATGTCACAAGTTCTCAGAGTACTTTCTTTGTTGTATGAGAACATTCTTGTGTAATTTTAGCAGCTTGTAACTTTCCAAGCATTATTCAAGTCACGTAATAAAGGCTACTGACCTTGGGTCCCTACAGTACAAAAAGATATGTGATGTATTACACATTTTTATAGTAGACCCATGGTAACAAAAATATATGATCTTCCACTAGATAATAACAGCCATGTTATATTTTTGTAGTTTTACTTGTATTTTATTTAATACTTCACAAAATTATTCTGTACTTATCATTAATAAATTTAAATGTGGTGTCATTAATGTAAAGAGAGGTTAAGTGACTTCTGGAAGGTCACTGGTCTTGATTGTGTGTTGCAGAAAAAATATTTTAATACAATTGTGTCCAATTCTTTCAGAGCCTTACTTGTAATTACCAAGAAATAATTACTATAGAAATCTGAATAGTAGATGAGAACTTAAAGATCATTTGAAGAGTGTTAGGGTGGAAACTTTGCTTCAGCAGAAGCTGTTTGTATAGAAATGGAGGATTGGATTTATTAGTCTACCACTGAAGTTGTCAAGGGCAATCAATTCCTTTATCCTGTTGAAAGAGATAAACACAAATATAACTGATGACCATGCACTTGTGGGAGAGATTTGGGATCCATAATTTTGTCTGCCCTGCATGAATGCTGGGCCCCATAACTTCTGTGTGAGACAAGGAATTTGTCCCACACCTTTGTCAAATTTGGAAATCAGCAGAATGCATTGACAGCTGAAAGTTCCTTTTATTCTCAATATTAGTAGACAATGTAAAAACCAAATTTATTTCATTTGTATTTGGCTACATCCCTTGTACAGTGAATTTTATTCCAACTAAAGACAAGCTGTTTGAAAATAAATGTAGCTCTAGTTAAAGATGAAAGAAATTTCTCCAAGGCATTTATTTTCCATTGTTTCCCCGTCTACTGCCTGTTTCCTCTTACTGTCAACAGTGCTATTCACTGGAAAGGTATAATAGCTGTCCTTAAGAATTGAAGGTAGAGTAATATTATGTTTTTGTCAGCACAATGTGTGCTTGATTAACTGGAAACTGCATGTATGAACAAAATGATCCAGGAAACTTTGGAAACACTCTTTCAATCAACAGAGATTGATGATATGTGTCTTTTAACCTCATTCCTTTTTGTCTGTACCAAAATCTTTGGATTGTGTCCTTATCAGCTCCTCTTCTTAAAGTCATTTTCGTGTTGCAACTTCTTCTATTTACAAATTCACTGTGTGTGTTAGAGAAATTGACTTCCAGGACCTAGTACTGCTGGGATGAACCCTAAGGGGCAGCCTAATCTCCAGGAAAGAGGTCTATTTGAAGGTGTGATTCCACAAAAGAGCTTCACCTGTGTTTGTATCCTGCAGAAATGCAGAGGTGTGTTCTCTGCTCTAGTCTGCCGAATGAGGAATGAGATACTGCCCACACTATTAATACTATTTTTATTGTGTGCTCATTTTGAAGTTTATTAGATGGGTGATTATTATCACTTTGCACTTAACTCTAACAATTCCAACAATTTGTCTTATGGGACAAATTTGGTTTACTTCAAACAAATCTCATTAAATAAAATAACCCGTAATGAAAGAATTTGAATTCTATTGGTTATGTAATCTTAGTTTTATGTGTCAAAATTATTAAATCTAAAACATTTAAAGCAATCTTGTTTCTTTCTTTATATTTGTCTTTTCTATAATGAAGTTTTTCTGCAAACCCACGAATTAGACAATTCGCTGTTTTTTCTCATAATAATCCTATTTCTGTCAGTTTCCATTGATCACAACCTGATTATTTGAAAATGCTAAAATGTCATTATAAATTTATAAATTAATCTAGCAGTGCTCTTCAGCACCTATCATTTACACTTTAGTGGACACCATGAGGGATGCAGTGCACAGACTTGGGGACATCCTTCAGGTGGTCTTGTGATCTAGCAGGAGAAAGGAAGACATGTGCATGGGAAGCTATGATTATAAATTGTTTGCAAAGTTAAAACGTCTTCTTTGAAAACATCCTTTACCTCTACCATGCATCTCTGGTTTCACTGCCATAGTTGTTCTCCACTTTTGATCCATTTATAGTTATCACTCCCATGCTTTTTATTTTTTGGCTATACTGGGGGTTGAACTTTGGGTCTCAGGCTTGCTAAGCAGGTGCTCTATGACTTGAGCCATGACTCCAGCCTGTCCCACACTTCTTTTTCACCTTACTGATGTGCATTTATAGTTGCCATTTTTATTTTTCATGTCTAATCCATTCAGCATTTCTGAGCAGAATAGTTTTCCAATAGGAGCATTTCTATTGTAGAGTTTTGTGGCTGAATATCATTTTAACAATCTCATTTAGGTACTGCATCTTGCTTATTTTTGTAACCACAGCACTTCAATTACCACATGGTAAAAACAGTTTTATCATTTGCTGACATGGGTAGCTGAAGTTCTTTGCTCCTCCCTAATGTTTTCCATTCTTTCAACTATCTACTCAAACTTTCTGAAACTGAAGTGTATGCCCATTATTATCTGAATCCAATTTACATATCAATCCTTTTTTTGATGGGGGGATTCTACTAGGGTTTGAATTCAGGGGCTCTTGCTACTTAGGCAGGTGCTCTTCCACTTTAGCCACAACTTAAGTTCCTTTGTTCTGATTATTTTGGAGATAAGGTCTTGCTTTTTGCCCAGGTCAACCTGGCCTATAACCTTCCTATGCCAGACTTTTTGTTGAGATGGAGTCTCAGACACTTTTGTTGCCAGGGCTGGCATGGAACCACGTCTTCCCCATCATAGCCTCCAAAGTAGCTATGATTGCAGGCATGAACCACTGTGTCCAGCTACATAGCACTATTTTCTTTCATGACACAAAATCTTTTAGCCACCTCTCTTCTATATTAATTTAGAAGAGACATCATGGGCTCTCTTTTTCATTAGTTGATTTGTTTTAACTATTGCTCATTGAAGCTTGACTATATGCAACATTGTTGGAATATATAAATTAATAAAATAGATGCAACCCCTGCTTTGCAAATGCTACATTGAGCAAATACATACATTGTATGAGTTACAATCTTTACTTTTCCTTCATAGTTTTTATAATAATTTTATTCCTTTGAAAAAAGTAACTCCTTATTTTAATTTCCATTTCTCTAATTTTAGTAAAATAGATTTTTTTAACATTAATAATTAATGGGAGTTTTAGTTTTTACAAACTGATAGGGATTAAGTTTTTCTAATTTATTACTTCTAAGGATAGAAATTCCCCCCATTTAATTAATGCATGGATAAGTATTTATCTATTCTAACTTAGTCATTGTTCGGGATAGAGAGTAATTGTTTGAATTGTTTAAATAAACAATTGAAATAATAGATCTGCACATCACACACAAACACACACAGACAGCACACATACACGTATAATATTTTTGTGGTTTACCTTTACATTTTCTTGTGTCTCTTGAGTGCCAAAATTAAAATTTGGTAAAATTTGACATTTTTTGTATGATATTTTGCTGATGATAAATTATGGCTTGGGGGAGGAAGGCTAGAAATTAACATTCTTATCATATTTTTCTTTTTTGATAATCTTTACCCTTGACACAGATTTTCTGACTTAACATGTTCTAAAATTCTTATGGTCATTTGATGCTTTAAACAAACTTATCTTAATCCACTGGGTGACCAAAATGGTTTTAGTTTAGATGAATTATTACTTAAAATATTTTAGTTATCATTTCACTTGTGTGTTCATACTATAAAATAAAGTTCAAATTTTATTACTTAAAGATTATTTACAATGCCAGGCATGGTAACACATGATTTGTAAACTCATCACTCAGGAGATTGAGAAAGAGGATCAAGAGTTTGAGCCAGCTTAGGCTAACATAACTTCTCTCAAAAAAATCAAACAAAACAAAATTAAAAATATTTATGCCTTAAGAATTCTGTGAATTTG
This sequence comes from Castor canadensis, assembly GCF_047511655.1. Classification (NCBI taxonomy): domain Eukaryota; kingdom Metazoa; phylum Chordata; class Mammalia; order Rodentia; family Castoridae; genus Castor; species Castor canadensis. Next base: position 114,079,679 of record NC_133388.1, read on the forward strand.
TATTTTAATTTGATAGGAAATCATTTTATTTAGTTTAAACATCATTGATATTTTATTTCATTTTAATTATATATCTTTTTTTTACTTTAAGGGATTTTTTCATTTATTAGATGATCTCAGAGTTGCCTTTATTCAGATTTATATTTATTAATTTACCAAGGTATTTGTTCTTATGATATTCTTTAAATCAGAAATTTTTTTAGCTGACTGGATTTTTCCCTTGCTTCTCTGAATTCATGATTAAGGTCTGCACAGGTAGTGCACAATATTTAGGACATATGTCAGCAATTCAAGTGTGCTTTCAAACTAATAGACATTGTGTAGTTGCCATTCTCAAAGTCTTATTTTCCTAACAGAAATCTGAGAAAGTTTGAAGGGATTGCCTTTATTTCTGTATGAATTTTTAGCTTTAAGAGGAAATGAAGCTTAAAGTGTTTGTATTGCAAGTACAAAAACACAGAGAGATGCAATGAATTCTGGTGATCCATGCACAGTGATGTGACTAATAAGTCACAATAACTGGTAGATGATAGATAGATATATAGATAGATAGACAGATACACAAACATATACATGTGTCTACACAGGAGCTCAGAGTCTTCAAACATGAAGACATGATGAAAGGCAAATGCTGACTATTTTACTTCAATTACTGTGTGAGGCTGTGGGCATGTACTGAAATATCACACTGTACTCCATGAATATCTATAATTCATACATATTAATCAAAGATTAAGGTAAGTGAATAAAATGTACTGTCTTTAAAGGAAGTCATTTTAAGTATTAATTTAAATCTGTTCACGTATTTAGAGTTTACCAACTCCTCCTCATTCATTTCTTGGGACCATGGGGTGATTTGCAGTCGTCTGTCCTTACTGCAGAGGGAGGGTCAGGCCATAATACAGCAGATATGGTAGATTTTTGTGAAATGATTTACTGCATCCACCAGGAAGAGTTCTATTCTCATTTTTGCTAATTATTACCATGTTACACTATACTGATGAATGTTTCACTATTAAGTCATTCTAAGCTTTCCTAGAATATATTCCAATTAATTGTAGTATATTATCCTTTATATGTAATTGCTAGACTCACATTGCTAAAATTTGTCTAATCTTTGTGCATCAATATCTTGAGAAATATTCTGAAAGTTTTTTTGTAACATCTTTGTGTGGATTTGAGTCTAGGATATATTTCATTCTCTTCCATTTCTGCAAAGGTTGGCATAAAATTGTTTGTATTTCCTTCTTTCATGATAGGCTGAATTCAAAAGTGAAACCAGCAAGGCCTGAGATTTCATTAGCTCAGCTTCACTGCAGTTTCTTTAACAGACATTGAGCTCTTAGATTGTCTGTCTCTTGTGGAGGTACCTTTGGTATTTGTATTTCTATGCATTCATGAACTTTATCTACGTTGTCTGATTTGTAAGTAATGAGCTCTTCACATGTTCCATCCATTTTTAATCTCTGTGGAGTCAGGTGAGTTCAGTTCTCTTCCCTCAACTACTCATATCTGTCTTCTATTTTTATTCCTGTCCAGTTTGTCCAGAAGTTTATCATTTCTGTTGATCTTCTCTAAGTATAAGTTCTTCGTTGTCTTGATTTTCTCTATTCTGGTTTTTGTATTTGAATTAATTTTTTTGCTTTATATTATTACATTCAGCTAAATTTGGTTTTCTAAATTAGTTTGTAACAAAATATTACTTCCTTTCTAATATAAATATTATGTTTTAGAAATTTCCCTAAATACTATTTTAATTGTTTGCCTTAAAACCTGAAATGTTTTCTTTGATTTTCTCTCAGGTAAAAATATTTTCTGGTCAATGCCTGTGGCTCACTCCTATAATAGTAGCTACGCAGGAGGCTGAGACCAGGAGGATCATGGTTCAAAGCCAACATGGGGAAATAAGTTATGCGACCCTATCTCAAATAAACCCATCACAAAAAGGCTAGTGGAGTAGCTCAAAGTGTACTCTCTGAGTTTCCACACCAGTGCTATGAAAATATCTATATGTATATATATATATGTATACACACCATGGGGGGCATCTGCACACCCATATTCATGATATCCAAACTATGCAATCACTGTAGGTGTTCATCTCCTGTTGAAGGAATAAAGTGTGGTGTCCATATACAATTGAGTATTATTTAGCCACAAAGAAGACTGAACTTTTGTCATTTGCAGAAAAATGGAAGTAACTGCAAATCATCATGTAAAGTGAATTAAGATTGAAAGAAACAAACATCACATCTCTTCCATATGTGGAATCTAGACCTAATAGAAAGAATGGTAAGATTGTGAAGCTGGTGACTGTTTGGTTATGGGAACCAGTGAGAGGGAGGAAGGTGAATGGAGAGGGTGAACGGGGTATAAATATGATCAAAGTACTTCATAACATGTAGGAAACAGAATAATGAAACCTGTTATAATTATTTTAAAATGTGGAAGGATAAGAAAGAGTAATCAAGGGGATGAATTTGATCAACGTGCATTATATTCATGTATGGAAATATCACAATGAAACTACTTTATACAATTAATATATGCCAATAAAAAGAGAAAATAAAAAATATACAATGCTAAAGTCAAGACAATTCAGATAAATGTATTCTTTAAATTTTATAGCAAAGGAGGAATGACAAATGCTACACACACAGAGGAAATTAATGTGAGTCAACTCCCTATATAGCTATCCTTATCTCAACCAGCAAAAACACTTGTTCCTTCCTATTATTGCTTATACTCTCTCTTCAACAAAATTAGAGATAAGGGCAAAATAGTTTCTTCTGGGTATTGAGAGGGTGGGAGGGAGAGGGAGTGGGTGGTAAGGGAGGGGGTAGGGGCAGGGTGGAGAAATGACCCAAGCCTTGTATGCACATATGAGTAATAAAACAATAAAAATAAATAAATAAATAAATAAAAACAAAATGACAATAAAAACCAATATGTACAAGTTTGTGGCAAGTCAGGATTACCTGTTAAACTCTTCATGCACACACAAAGAACACAGCAGCAAAAACCATTCTCAACAAAGTAGTCACTTTACACAGAACCCATCAGAGATTTTAAAACACAGGGTAACCAAATAACCTAAAGTTGAGATAAAACAAGCACTTTTAAGATAAAGTAAGAGTGCATGCTGGCTCATTGACAGCAGAGCATGGAAGGAAAGTAGGCACACTATGCAACCAGAATAACTCCACTAAAATGCTTCATAAATTTCTCAAGACCAAGTGTGGGTGAGTATGTGAATAGAGATCCTCTGAGAGATGTACCAGGTGGAGCTACCAGCACTGGCAGATTTTTCTCCACTCAGCCAAACTTCTTCTCTCTCAGGGGAGACCAGAAAGGTTGGTGGGAACTGCAAACCTGGAGAAAGGTGACAAGATCTACTGCAGAGGAGCCATGAAACCACAGATATAGCTCTTTCAGCCCTGTCTCACCTAGGAGCAAAAACACTTAAGTCAGTGAGAAAATGGCAGCAATAATTATGAGCAGTGATAATGAACAGTTACAAGTCAGTTAAATCTTGGGAAAGAGAACAAAAATAACCTCCACCTCCAATAAATGGACACCGACCATTAGAGATTCACTGCTGCTGGAAGAACAGGGTCCTCCGTTTTATTCATGATTCACCAAAGACTCATGGAGATCTCGACTACCACATGGAGCAAAGAAAAGTCCCTGAAAAATCCCCAAGTCTCATGCCCTGAGACTGAGGTAGAACCAAAACAACAGCAATGCTTTTGTCAGACTCTACTCTAGGACAGTGTGCAATGGGTGACAAGGGACAGAACAAATGTCTGACTGTATGGAAAGAAGAGCATGGGGAAAAGACTTTTCAGGGCTTTGTTCTCAGAGAAACCCTAAACCAGAGGGTGAAACAGGAACACAACTTTCAGCAACTAGCAAAACAGCCTGAATACAAGAGTGCTAGAGGAATTTGAAGCCTTGTACACACATCTTTCAGAAAACGAGTAGAGAAGCTCTTCCATTATTTTATGAGAGTCATCTAGATCTTGTTAAAAAACTGAATACAGTAAAGGTAAAAAAAAGAACAGACTCTAAAATGTAATATTCTCAAACATAGGCAACTAGTATTGCATGTTGGTACACTGATTCGAAGTATAATGCATGATGATTAGAAGGAAAACTTCCTCAGTTTAACAGAAAAGATCCACAAACAACCTGAGAGCTAACATTATGCCACACAGCAAATCAGCAAATGCACTTTCCCAAAGACTGAAGTAGGTCACTGTTGTCCACTCTCACCACTACATTTTAACATTGGCCTACAAAATTAGGCAGCAAACCAAAAACAGTAACAGTAACAGAAGGCAAAGCTAGACACTGATCCAGAAGGTATAAACAGTAAATGAAGTGAGCACTGATTGCCCCGTTATGATTTTAACGGTATTTCCAGGTACAGGGAGGGGTGACTCACAGACAACCTGGTAAAGCCCTGGCTTAAGCAGAAAGAACTGAGAATCTGGAAAAAGCAATATAACAGGAGACAGGATCTAGAACAAGGGCCCTTCACAGTTAGAGAATGTTGAGGTATGCGCAGAGTCTCTCAGGTATTCAGCAGAGAAATGACCAGTTAAGAAATATGTTTAATTTGATAAAATCACATTTGCCAATTCTTACTCTTAGTTCCTGAGCAACTAGAGTCCTACTCAGAAGGGTGTTACCTATGCATATATCTTCAAGACTATGCTTTCCTTTGGTGATTTCTAACTTTTAGAACTTATATTTATATTTCACATCCATTTTTAATTAAGTTTTATACAAAGTGAGATATAGGGACTCACATCAGTTTTCTACCTATATATATTCAATTTTCCAAACACCATTTGTTGAAGATGCGGTCTTTTCTTGAATATATGCTTTTTGCACCTTTGTCAAAAAGATGGCCTTAGCTGTGTGGACTTATTTCTTGATCTTCTATTGTATTTCATTGGTCTATATGTCAAGTTTTTTTGTGAGTACCATGCTATTTTTTTTAACCATAGCTCTGTAGTATAATTTAAAGTAAGATATTATGATCCCTCCAGCATTGCTCTTTCAGCTCAGAATTTCTTTGGCTATTTGGGATCTCTTATGCTTCCTATGATTTTAGGAGTGATTCTTCTGTTTCTGTGAGAAATGACATTTCTATTTTATGGAGATTACACAGAAGGCGCAGATCACTTTTATTAGTATAGCCACTTCCATATCATTAATCTGACAATCCATTAACATGGGAGGTCTTTCCATCTTCTAGTGTCTTCTTCAGTGTATGTCTTCAAGATTTTTTACTTTTCATTGGAGAGGTTTTTGCTTCTTTATTAGATTTGTTTAAAGGTACCTTATTTTTGGGGGGCTGTTGTGAATATGACTGCTTTCCCAATTTCTTTCTCAGCCTGCTTGTTATTGGTATAGAGAAGCTACTGACTTTCCTATGTTGATCATATATCCTGATGCTCTGCCAAAAGTGTTTATCAGATTTAAGTTTTGGTGGAGTTGTTAGGGTCTTCTAAGATTATGTGATCTGTAAGTAGGAATAACATGACTTCTTACTTTCCTGTTTGTATCTTTTTTATTTTCTCTTGTGTTTTTGCTTTGGATCAGGATTCTAGCACTGTATTGCACAAGAGTAGAGAGAGTGGACATTCTTATCTTGTTTCTGTCATTAGAGGAAATGCTTTCAGTTTTTCTTCATTAAGACGATTATGACTGTAGGTTTCTTAAATATAGTATTTATTACGTTAAAGTATTTCCTTATGTTCCTAAAATGACCAGAGTTTTTTTTTTTAACCATGAAAGGGTATTAGTTTCCTCAACAGCTTTTTCTTCATCTATTAAGATAGTCATATTAACTTGTGCACTGTATTCTTATAAAGTATTGTGTTACATTATTTTGCATATGTTGAACCACTTGTTTCCCTGGAATGAAACCAAGTAGACTGTGGTTTATGATATTTTTTAATTTGTTGTTGAATTTGGTTTGCAAGCAGTTTATTGATCATTTTTGTGTCCATCTTCATCAGGAAATTGATCTTGAACTTTTTTCTTCTTGTCTTCTTAAATGGTTTGGGTATCAGGGTAATACTGTCTTCATGGAATAAGTATGATAGTATTCCTTCCTTTTCTATTTTATGGAATAGTTTGAGGGGCATTGGTTTTAGTTCCTTAAGGATTTGGTAGAATTCAACAGAGAATCTATTAGGTCCTTGGCTTTTCGTTTTTGGGAGACTCTTTATTAGTATTCAAACTCATTGATTGTTATAGATATGTTTAGGTGGCTTATATTTTCCTGCTTCAATTTTGATAGGTCATATGCATTTAGAAATTTACAAAGTTCATCAATTTGGGTCTTTTGCCTCTTTCTCTTGTTTAGTTTGGCTAAGGGTTTGTCAACCTTGTTTATCTTTGTTAGAAACAACTTTTTGTTTCATTGATTATTTGTATTATTCTTTTAGTTTTCATTTTGGATGTGCAATAGAGAAACTTCTGTCTCCACATCCTGAGTAGAAAGGATTATAGTCATGTAACATCATACATAGCTTAGTCTATTAGCAGTGTAAAGTGGTTTTGTTGAACGTTTGTTTTGTAATTTCTTAGATACTGGGGTAACGTTTATCTTTGGACAGGTTGAAATTTTTATTGGCACTCATCCTATTGTGTTGAGTACCTCAGATACTTACTGTGGTCCTTCCACTATGGTTGCCTGAAACTCCAAAATCTCTCATTGCACACAACTTCAGCATCCATCCCACTCTCAACCCAACAGCTGTAGCTCTTGTACAGCAAGAATAACCAGACTAGGACCTGAGAGCAACACTCACATATACTTCTACCTGGTGACCTGTGCAGGGTGCACATGCATATTTTCATCTGAGGATCTTTGAAGGACATTCATCATACTCCCCACCCAAGGTTCTGTGAAGAATGCTGTCTTCCATTTCTGCCTCCCCAGCTCTGTTTTTTCTTGTGTAAAATGCCCACCATGCAGAACTACTTCTGATGGTTACTGCCTCCTTGTTGTGATGGGATCATCACATCACATGCTTCTCGTGTTTCACACTATTACTTTGTGGCAGCTCTGAGACTTCTAGGCAGAGATACAAAGAGGACATGAGATTCACCTTGTCAACATTCCTTCTCTGATGAATCAAAATCATAGGATTCTACTTTTTCAAGTGAGAAAATACTTGTTTCACATATTTTGCCAAATGATTTACACTTGCAGGGAAAGTTTAGTACAGGTTTTCTATAAAAAAATGTAAGTAAAAACATACTATGTTTGTGTATGTTAAGTCAAACTTTCCTTGGATATTCAGAGCACCAATATTCAAATCATGTAGATGTTCTCCAATTTTATTTTTAATATGCAATCCTTTGAAGATTTTGCCATAATAGTCTATAGAGATAATTTTTATTCATTTTATAGCATTGCATATTACATCTTACAGTTTGTTAAACTGGTACTCTATTGATAGACATTTGAATTGATCTGACATTTAGCATTTAAAAGTAGTGTTAAAAAGAATATTATCATGCATAGATTTATTTATTTATTTGCAGTACATATGAATCTACATTTCTATAATTGGAAAGTCTGTGTCAAGGGGTAAAACCATATTTAGTTTTTAAGACACATCAAATTCTTATTCATGGTTATTATGTAAACTATCTTGCATTCCCACTAGTAATATATGAGCTAAACATACACTATGTAAAGCTCATTTATATTTCAAAAGTGATAGTATAAACCAAATAACAGTAAATGTAGACTAAGAAGGAAATACCTTGACGAAATGCTCATTTTGAATTCACAAGTAACCATTGCTTTGAAAAATAAATTGTTTAATCATTGCTTTTAAATTGCATAAATAAATACAGAAAGTTAATTCTTCCTACAATATTTACTTAGAGATCACGTATTTCTACTTAACTGGTGATTCATAAATAAACCCTTTTGTAACCTGGTTATATCTACTAACAAGTACTAAGATAGTCATGGATAGCAGATTTTTCACAATGAACCAGTTTATGAAATATTTAACCAAAATGTTCCTTGGCTATTGCATTACACCATAGTAATCACATTTTTCAGCCCCAAGAATTAATCTCTTGCATCTATTTATACTCTTCCTAATATGGAAGCAGCTGTTTCCAGCCTTCTCTGACAGCAGCTGTCAGCTGTGATAAGATACTAATAACCAGGAAAGTGACAGATTGTTTAATGCAGTGAAAAACTATCACAGTGATAAGTTTTATGGAGATTCAATGTCCCCACTTTTTCTCTGCACCTAATAATTGATATGCTTCCATGAGAGGGCATAGTGAGAGTCCACTCAGGCATCTATAACATAAATACCTTAGACTGGATGGTTTATAAACAATAGAAATTAATTTTATACAGTTCTATAGGATGGGAAGTCCTAGGATATGGTACCAGGCATGTTCAAATTCACATAAGGGCTCAAATCCTCATAGATAGCTTCTATCTCCCTGTAATCTCATATGGCAGAAGGTATAAAGGATCTCTCTAAGATCTCTTTCATAAGTGCACTAATCTCAATCATGAAAGTTCCATCCTTGTGACCTACCTAATCACTTCCCAGAATCCCTACCTTCTAAGGCTGTCATCACAGGGGTTAGAATTTTGATGTATGAATCAAGAGGACATAAAAATTCAATCTAATACAAGATAGACTTACACATTTCTAGAATAAAATCTTGCACATGAGAGTAGCCGTATTTTCAGCTCTGCTTTATGATTTCTGTGTCAAGAGCCAATATTAATGATCAGTGATTTGTTGGAACCACAGTGTGTTATTGATAAGCATATACATCAGATTCTTAACTATATGTTTTCCTTTTTATTGTCTAATCCTTAATGAACTAATATTCAATGAAGTTTTATGCATCATTAACTCCAAGTCTCACATCTAAATAAAATAAGACAATGACTTCTATTTTTACTTGTTTTTAAAGTTTTTCCTTTATATATTATAAGATACACAAAAGAAAGAGAATCTTAGAAAGAGATACAGATATATATGATTATGACAAGTATAAAAGCATAAACTGAATATTTGTTTTCAAATCATGTATCAAGTACTTAACACTGAGTTTAAAATCCAGGAAGTGTAAAATGAATTAAAATAAAGATATATAAATGCTAATTCTGTTTGTTATATTTTCCCTAGATAAATCCCCATGTTTTATTGAACATTCAAATAAAGAAAAAAAAGTAAAGAATAAAGAATTTAATGGTAGATGTAATATTTAATTATTTCTGCTTAAGTTAGATCCCTTAATAAGTTTTCTGTGTGTATAAATTAATAATTCTGCAAAACATTTGGATTGAAAACAACTTTAAAAAGAAAATCTCAGCACAGACACTTCTAAAAAACACACAATACACAGTAAATTTTGTTTATCTTTCACATAGAAACAACCACAGAAGAGTTTATGGAAATAATTTTTTGCTAATTAAATCTTCAAAAATATCTATAGATAATGAGTAGTAGTTGCATCAGTACAGAGGAGGATGTTAAAAGGACCACACTATTATTAAATAAAATGAGAAAATAAACTTCACTACAACTTCATTTAGTGGGTGATAACAGGATATCAAAGTTAGTTTCCTGATATTGATCATTGCATTTTTATAGAACAGGTTATTGTTTCTATGAAACTTATTTAAGGTAAAGGAAAAACAGACCTGCAATATATTCTTAGATGGTTTAGAAAAATGAATTTTAGCTAGTACTCAGAATAATGAAACATCAGTAGTAAAATGTTCACATCTGAGGCTGTGAGTAAAGGGCACTTGAAAATTCTTATAACTGTCCTGGAACTTTTCTGTAAACAGGATCCATGCAGAAATAAGAAGTTTAAAGCAAGAGAAATGTCAGAGCAAGCACTGACATTTTGTTGACTATAAAGTTTACTCTGATGAATTATTTAAAGGAAGCAGGAGTTTTATCTTTATTGTAGGCCTTCTCGTCATAATACTATAAGAATTCTCTAATTTAGTGAAGAAGTATATACATGTAAAATAAACAAAACAACAAAAATAGACCAAAATAGTCCTTTATTGTCTCATGCTATGTACACACATATACACAAACGTAGGAGTATATGTACAGAACTATGAATGCACATTAATTCACATATTTGTATGATCCTCTATATATTTATATGTATATTTGTCTATCTGCCAAGACAATCCAAGAAAGACAGGTATCTTGAACAGGGAATTATTTGCAATTTTTCAAAGTGTATCTTATCTAGAGCCAATGTGTGTTAATTATTTATTGTGTTTGTGTGTGTGTGTGTGTGTGAGTGCATAGTAGGATTATAGTTTTAAACTGTATAACAAGAAGATACACATCTAAAGAAGTGAGTATAAATGAATATTTAAGTGTCTAACTGTTGGAAAATGAAGACTTATTATGGTAGTTCTGATTTCCCAGTGATTTGACTCCATGTTCACATTCCTTACTAAGCTGTTGGAATTGTGATTTATCTTCCACATCTCATCAGTTCCCAAGTTATTCTCAAAGTCTGCTGTATACTTCAGGGACTACAGCAAGTACTTTCTGGCCTTTGGGATTTCATATATGATGTTATTTTTCCTATAACAGTTTTTTCTACCACCTCACAAAAGTAAGTTTCACTAATCATATTTTCTTTCAAATTATATGTCCTTTATTTAAAAAGTATTTTACTAATTTTCTAATCTGGTTTGGGTTTTGTAGCAATGATCTTATTTTGCAAATATATATTTGTTGCTGTTTGATTAATTTTTTAAGAAGCTGGTGTCCTCATTGGAATAGAAACACAGAATATGAATACATCTGATAGTTTCTTTATTGCAAATTCAATACCAACATCTATCACACAAAATGTGTGCAGTTAGTGTGTATTTTGAAGGGAAAAAATGAATAAAATAGTTCTGTTAACACTGTGTTTGAACTTGCCTTCAGACTACCAAATATAATGCAGAGAACTCTAATGATCAGACCTATCCATCTTGATCATTTAACTAGGATACCAGATTTTGTCTATAATGTATGTAATTCCAAATAAGAAATTCTTATAACTGTCCTGGAACATTTCTGTAAACAGAAAAGTTTCCAAATTTCTTATTTGGAATTACATACATTATTATGCATTATTTCAGATTCTGAAAATAATTTTTAAAAAAGGTTTAAACAAGTGTGGATGTATACAGTGTTCTGTGAGTAAGTGAATCATATTGGATATCTGCTGATGTGACCATAATGAAAGACTGAGCAATAATTTGTATACTACATTTTAAGACATTTGTTTCACTTTAAACTTTTATACACAGAAGGTTTGTTTGAATACCTAGTCTATTGATTCATCTATTTCATGTTTAGAAAAAGAAATTAATTTAACATACCAAGTGGGCTCATGGTTTAGTGTTGTTTGAGGATTATTCAAAAAATTGCAAGGTTTTTCATATATACTAAATCAAAAAGTCATTTCCTAAGATAATTTTTTAAATTAAGAGAAAAACCTTCTATATGATTGCTATAAACATCTAAATCTTTTAATTCTGATTGTTTTAGTTGGAATGTTACTATCATTATCTGCAGCAAATTAATATTTTGGCCTTCTGCCTTGACAAAGATACACCAAGGAGATAATAATTATCAAGAAGAAAACAACAGCTTTACATAATATTACTTGAATCAAGACATGTATTACTTTAAATTTCCTACATGAGAGAAACTTTTGTCATTTCAAATGTTTTTCAAGATAAGTTTTTTAAGATGAATACAAAAATAAATTTTGTGCTAAATCATGCTCTGTAACCAGGAAATTTTTAAAATTTTAAAATTTTTATAGAATATTTTAAATGCTTATATTATTTAAGAATTAAATCCAATCCTTTGAACTATTTTGCTTATGGCAAGTAATCCTGCTCCACAATTGAAAAATAAATAGCTAAATGCAGGTTATATGTAAGATAATGTGCATACTAAGATCACAGTTAGAAAAAGGAAAGAAATTATAAAGATCAAGTAGGTATAAATTATTCATGGACTTGAAAATTATACCCAACATCAGTGAAACTAAGAATTGGTTTCTTGAAAATGTAAATAAGGAAGAGGGATCCAAGATGGCAACTGGGAGAGAGCTACAGACCTTGTGAGCTCCTGAACCAGGGACTCTGCTGAGAGGATGGAGCCACTCTTGGGGGAGGTAAAGCACCAGGGAGAGCCAAAAATATGGCACTCTAAGCCCTTAGAAAATGGAAGGCTTCTCTATGCTTCAATCTAATTAAGAATAGCTGGCCTGCCAAGTCCCCAACCTGTAGGCCTGCAGAGCCACTACTCCTTTCAGCTGGGCTCTCCTCACCTCAGGACATGCCAAGTCCCAGCCCCATGCCAGATCCATGCCCTGCAGGGATAACCACCCTTTGGGTGGTGCTGGGACCCAGCCCTATCCCAGATCCATGCACCACTGGGATTCCCAACCCTTGGGCCACTCCAGGCTCCAGCCCCACACCAGATCCACAACCAGCCAGAATCCCCTCCCCTCAGGCCATGGTGGGCTGTAGCACCACATCAGATCCATGCACCACCAGGATCCCCGCCCCTTGGCCCATGCTGGACACCACCCCGGAGGCAGATCCATGCTCCACCGGGATCCCTGCACCTAGGGCCACTCCATGCCCCAGCTCCATGTGAGATCCATGCCCCACAAGGATCCCCACCCTGAGAGCCACCCTCCCCTCAGGCCTGCTGGGCCCCAGCTCTGTGTTGGATGACTAGTTCACATTCCACCAGGATCCCTGCAACTTAGGCTCTGTTGGATCCCTACTCTGCTGGGATTCCTGACCCTCAGGGCAGGGCAGAAGCTTGGCATGAGACAGTCATATGCCCCAGCTAGCTGGAATCCCCATCCCTCAGGCCAAGCTGGTACCCAGCTCTACAGGCTTACTAGATAACTACTCCACTAGGCTACTGCACAGGCCACCACTAGAGGGCTCCAAATCTGCCTGAAAGACAAACACACACAGGACTGGATGCTAAAGGAGTAACAAGGGAACAACTAAAACTGCAACTCTACTGTTCTACAACTGGAGATATTTTCCCACCCTTCTTTAAGGGTTTGGCTATCTGGTTTGTTGTTTGCTCACCCAACAAATCTCCCATTTTTTTCTCCTCTCTCCTAAGTTCTTTTTATCTTTCCTTCTCTTTCTCTTTTCTATCCTTCTCTCTTAGTTTTGTTAGTATTAATATTGTAACCCAGCTAATACTAAATTACACAAAGTCCAGGGACAGAAACAGTACTGAGTGGAAATATGGGAAGAAGAAAAAGGAATGGAAACCATTCTTTCCCCTAAAATAAAGTAGCACATGATTTAGAACAAAATGAAGAAAATGGATACCCAGATCCAGACTCCAACAAAAGAAAGATAAACTATACCAAGGAACCCAACAAAGCCCACAAGAACATCCTGAAAGAAAAAATCCTACAAGCAATTAATGAGAATCTCATAGAGATGTTACTAGACATGATCAACCGATATGTACAGGAGGCACTCAAGAAATTTCAAGAGGACAAAAATAAAGAATATGAGAAAATACAGAAACAAATAAATGAAATCATAGGAGCCCTAAGTAAATCCCAAACTGAAATAGACATCACCATAAACAGAGAGATAAACGAATTAAGGTAAAAAATCAACATTATTAAAGAGGAAGTATACCACAATATGGAAAACCTCAGAAAAAAGAATGAAACAGAACTACAAAACAAAATGGAAGGCCATTCCAGCAGAATAGACAAACAGAAGACAGAATCTCAGAACTTGAAGATGAAATGGCAATTAAAGGAAAACTGAAGAACTATTAGTTAAACAAGACCTGTGAAAAGAAAATGTAAGAACTCACTGACTCCATCAAAAGACCAAACCTGAGAGTCATGGGCATTGAAGAAAGAGAAAAAGTGCAAGAAAAGGAATGCATAACATATTCAACAAAATAATAACAGAAAATATCCTAAATCTAGAGAAAACTATACCCAATCAGGTACAGGAGGCCTCCAGAACACTGAACAGACCTGACCAAAATATAGCTACCCCATGACATGTTATCATTAAAGCAACAAGTACAGAGACTAGAGAAAGTATATTGAAGGCAGTAGGAGAGAAAAAACAGATAATACACAAAGGTAAACCCATCAAAAACTCAGCAGACTTCTCAACAGAAACATTAATTCAAGAAGAGCATGGAGTGAGGTCTTCCAAGCCCTGAATGAAAATAACTTCAATCCTAGGATATGGTATGCAGCAAAACTATCATTCAACCTAGATGGAACAATAAAAGTCTTCCAGGATAAGCAGAAACTAAAACAATATATGACCACCAAGCCACCACTACAAAAGATTCTCCAAGGAATTCTGCACACAGAAAATGAAAGCAAACAAAACCATGAAAAGGCAGGCATTACCAAACCACAGGAGAAGAAAAGACAAGAAAGTAAAGAGTACCATTGATTCAACTGCACACTGTCAAACCCTTAAACAACAAAAACAACTAAATGACAGGAATCACCACATTTCTGTCAATACTAACACTGAATTGAAGCAGTAATCAAGAGCCTCCTAAAAAGACAAGTCCAAAACCTGATGAATTCACTGCTAAATTCTATGAGACATTTAAAGAACTAATACCAACTTTTCTTAAACTGTTCCACCAAAAAGAAAGGAAAGGAACACTGCTTAACTCATTTTATGAAGCCAATATTATTCTCATCCCAAACCAGATACAGACACTTCCAAAAAGGAGAACTACAGGCCAAATTCCTTAATGAATATCAATGTAAAAATCCTCCACAAAATAATGGCAAACCTAATCCAAGAACACATCAGAAAGATCATCCACCATAACCAAGTCAGCTTCATCCCAGGGATGCAGGGGTGGTTCAACATATGCAAATCTACAATTGTGATACAGCACATCAATAGAAGCAAAGACAAAAACACTTGATCTATTGGTCATCTGAATAGATGCAGAAAAAGCCTTCAACAAGACCCAACACTACTTCATGATAAAAACTCTAAGAAAACTAGGAATAGAAGGAATGTACCTCAACATTGTAAAGGGTATATGTGACAATCCTACAGCCAACATCATACTTAACAGTGAAAAACTGAAACCATTTCCCCTAAAATCAGGAACGAGACAAGGGTGCCCACTATCCTCACTACTATTCAACATAGTACTTGAATTTCTAGCCAGAGCAATAAGACAAGAGGAAGAAATAAAAGGAATACAAATAGGTAAAGAAACTGTCAAAATATGCTTATTTGCAGATGATATGATCCTACACCTTAAAGACCCAAAAAACTTTACCCAAAAACTCTTAGACACTGTAAATAGCTACAATAAGGTGGGAGAATACAAAATCAACTTGTAATAATCGTTAGCTTTTCTATACATCAACAATGAAAAAATTGAGAAGGAATATATGGAAACAATTCCATTCACAATAGACTCAAAAAAAAATCAAATACCTACAATTAAATATATCAAAGGAAGTAAATGATCTCTAAAAGAAGAAAAACAAACTCCTGTAGAAAGAAATCGAGGAAGACTACAGAAGGTGGAAAGATCTCCCACATCATGGATTGGTGGAATCAACATCATAAAAATGTCTATATTACCCAAAGCAATCTACTTGTTTAATGTAATTCCCATCAAAATCCCAATGACTTTCATCACAGAGATTGAAAAATCTATTCTAAAGTTCATTTGGAAACAAGAGACTGTGAACAGCCAAGGCAATACTCTGCAAAAATTGCAATACTGGAAGTATCACAATACCTGACCTCAAACTATATTACAAAGCAATAGAAATAAAAACAGCATGGTACTGGCAAAAAAACAGACATGAAGACCAGTGGAACAGAACAGAGGACCGGATATGAACTCATACAACTATACCCAGCTCATTTTTGACAAAGATGCCAAAAATATACAATGGAGAAAAGATAGCCTCTTCAAGAAATGTTGGGAAAATGGTTTCCTGTCTGCAAGAAACTGAAGCTAGAGCCATGTCTATCACCCTGTACTAGTATCAACTCAAAGTGGATCAAGGAGCTAAATATCAAACCTGAAACTCTGAAGTTACTACAGGAAGGAACAGGAAACACTTGGGAAGGAATAGATATAGGCAAGGATTTCCTCAATAGAACCCCAGCAGCCCAGCCAATAAGAGAAAAGATGGACAAATGGGATTTCATAAATTTATAAAGCTTCTGCACAACAAAAAAAAATGGTCTCTAAACTGAAGAGACCACCACAGAGTGGGAGAAAATATTTGCCAGCTATACGTCAGACAAGGGACTGGTAACCAGAATTTACAGGGAACTTAAGATACTAAACTCTCCTAAAATCAATGCACTAATTAAGAAATGGGCAACTGAACTAAACAGAATTTTCTCAAAAGAAGAAATTAAAAATGCAAAAAAAAAAAATGAAAAAAATGCTCACCATCTCTAGCCATAAAGGAAATGCAAATCAAAACTACACTAAGATTCCACCTCATCCCTGTTAGAGTAGCTATCATCAAAAACACCACCAACAACAGGTGTTGGCGAGGGTGTGGGGAAAAAGGAACCGTCATATCCTTATGGTTGGAATGTAAGCTAGTACAAGCACTATGGAAAACAATATGGAATCTTCTTAAAAAACTAAACATAGTCCTGCCATATGTTCCAGCAATCCTACTCCTGGGGATGTACCCAAAGGAATGCAACACAGGTTACTCCAGAGGCACCTGCACACCCATGTTTATTGCAGCACTATTCACAATAGCCATGTTATGGAAACAGCCAAGATGCCCCAGTACTGATGAATGGATCAAGAAAATGTGGTACTTGTACACAATGGAATTTTACTCAGCCATGAAGAAGAATGAAATCTTATTATTTGCAGGTAAATGGTTGGAACTGGAGAACATCATTCTGAGCAAGGTCAGCCAGGCTCAGAAGACCAAAAATCATATGTTCTCCTTCATATGCGGACTTTAGATCTCTGGCAAATGCAGCAATGTGGTTGAACTTGGATCACAAAACAAGGAGAGAGCACATACGGGAGATATAGGAATAGGTAGAAAACCCAAAGCATGAAAGAGTTTGATGTCCCCACTCCAGAGAAACTAATACAGAAATCTTAAAGCAACAGACGTTATCATGAGAAGGGGATCAGTAACCAGTGTAAAGGTCAGTTACAGATTAATCAACTTGGGTTGTAACACCTGTGTACATGAAAGCAATGCTAGGAATATTTCTGTATAACTATCCTTAACTCAACTAGCAAAAATGCTTTGTCTTCTTTATTATACTTATGTCTTTTCTTCAACAAAATTAGTGATAAAGGCAGAACAGGACCTGCCTGGAACTAAGGGGGGAAGAGATGAAGAAGGTGGGGGAGTGGGGCAGGGGGGAGAAATGACCCAAACAATGTATGCACATGTGAATAAATGAACAATTGAAACAAAAAGAAAAGAAAATGTAAACAAAATTGACATCCCTTTAGCTAGACTAAGAGAAAAAGAAGTCTACAAATAAAATTATGAAAGAGAAGATATGATGAACAATATACTAAGGATCATAGGTCACTGTAATGAACATTTAAATCCCAACAGATTGGATAACCTAGAAGAAAGGATATATTTCTAACACCGTATATCTACCATGACTGAATTCTGAAGAAATAAGAATCTGAACAGATGAATAATGAGTAAGGAGATTGAATCGGTGATCAAAAATCTACCCCCAACAGAAAAGCTACAGACCTGATGGCTTCACTCTTAATTTTACCTAACATTTATTAAATAATAATGCCAATCCTTCTGAAAACTAACCACCACCTCAAAAACAAAGAAGAGAAGAGAACTGTGTTGCTCATTTACATGTTGCTGTAACAAATGCACGGGAGTGATCAACTTAAAAAGAGAAAAGGTTTATTTGGACTCATAGTTCTGGAGGTTTCAATCCATGTTTCTGTGCTCTCGTTTCTACCAGTCGGGGCAAGCAATACATCTTGGTTGGGAACCTGGGGCACAGTTAATTGCACTTCTTTCCAAGACTGTGACTAAGTAGGCTACTCAGAATTACAAGCTAGTCAAAACAGTGAGGATTTATCTGGCAAAGAACACTTATGGAATCCAGAAAAGGTATCTGTTTTCCTTATTACACAGACACCAATGCACCAATGCAAGGACACAAGGATACAAATACTTGGGAAATCATGACATGTCCAGAAGAAATTCACAAATCTCCAACAATAGACCCTAAAGGAAGGGGGATTTATGAAATGATTCACGAAGAATTAGGAATAATCTTCTTATAGTAGTTTACTGAACTACAAAACATTAAATTAAATCTGGGAACTCATACATGAACAAAATAAGAATTTTAATAAAACATAAAAGCATAAATACTGAATTGGAATACTAGAAATGAAAAATATACAGAATGAAATAAAAGCTGTAATATAAAGCTTCAATAGCAAGCCAGATGTGATTAAATGCACCCACTTGTGGTCCCAGCTAATTTGAAAAGCAGGAACATCTTTTGAGCCCAGGAGTTCAAGACCAGCCCTGGATAATATAGCAAGAGAGCAAAGAGATAGAGAGAGAGAGAGAAAGAGAGAGAATCAGTATTGGTAGCACAATCCATCAAGCTGAAGAATCATTGAGCTCAAATATTAAACATTTAAAATTATCCAACTAGATGAAAAAGAGTGAAGAAATCCCAAAATTTCCCTGATCTGGAGAAGGACACCAACATCCAGACAGAAGATAAGAAATGATCTCCAGTTAAATTCAGTCTAAAGTGGAGCTTACCAAGACACATAAAAATGAAACTACCAAAAGTCACAGACAAAAAATTCTGATAGCAACAAGAAATAAGAATACATCACCTACAAAAATGTCCAAATATGGTTATCATTCTGCTGGAATTCTCAGTAGTAATTCTGCAAGCCAGAAGAGAATGGGATGATGTATTCAAAATGCTGCAGGTAAAGCAAAATGATAAAATGAAATATCACTACCAAATTTTCCCAGGAAAGTTATCTCTCTGAAAACAAGCAGTGATTAGGTAACCCAGTCATAACATAAAAGCACAGGAGGAAGTATGGAAATACTTCATTTCACTGCACACTATATGGTATGTCTTAAGCTGCTAAACTCGTGGTCATTTGTTATACAACATAGAAAGCCCATACATTAACCACTGGTTTGACTATGTATGCCTTGACTATGATGTCTATGTTCAGGACATGCCCCCAGGAATCACCTGGAAGAGCTCATTGTCTTTCACCTTTTCTGAATTAGCACACATAAATTCAGATGTGTCTTAAGCAAGAAGGAGAATATTAGAAATGGAGTATATATTCCTATTGTCAAGTGCAATCATTTCTATGTATGAGTTGTTAGCCAGCACATTTTTGTCTAAAGGTAGTAGAAATATGTTTGAATTCCCACACTTGGTTATAATTTGGATTTTAATTTATACTCAGTCTGATAGTTATTACTTGCTCAGCGTTCTTCCTTCACTCTGGTTTCTCCGTGGGTGGCCCAGTGAGTAAGCAATAGTAATTTAAGCAGTGTGATGCTGCCATAAAAACAGATTCATCAGGCAATGGAACAGGACAGCAAACCCAAAATTAATCCAAGATAGTATCAACTGATTTTTTGACAAAGAGGACAAGTGTACACATTGGGAAAAGGAGAATTTCTTCAATAAATGGCAACGGGAATACTGTACATCCATGTTATGAAGGCAGAAATCAGATCCTTACCGAACATCTAATTCAAAAATCAACTCTAAGTGGAATAAAGATTTCAACATGAGACCTGAAACATTAAAAAGATTAGAATTAAAAAAATAGGATAAAATTACAATATTGGTCTGGATTGTTGATGTTTTTGTTCTTGTTGCTTTGACCCAAAATGTACAGGCAACAAGTACAAAAGTAGATGAATGGGAATTACATCAAAATAAAAAGCTTCTGCACACCAGAGGAAAAATAGAGTCAGGATACAATCTACAGATTGGAAGAAAATATTTGCATGCTGTAATCTGATAAGGGGTTAACATACAAGACATACAAGGAACGTGAGCAATCCTATAGAAAGAAAACAAATGCATTCACATTTTTTCTTAACAAGAGTACATGATGAGAAATGTGTCATTAGGCAATTTCATCCCTGTGTGAAAACCATCAGGTATACTTCACAAATCAATACTTCATTGACTTCTATACATGTATATTTACATAGGATAGCCTATTGTTCCTAGGACTGTAATTAAAAAAAAACCACAAGATTAAATAAATGACAAGAGAAATGAATGCAATCAGAAGATAGTAAACATGAATTGTATCAACTTGCTGTGGCATAAACACTTTATAAGCATAAGGAACATATTCTATAATAATGATTTAAAAGTATAGTATAGTGAATACACAAAATGGTAAATAGTGATTTATTACCATTTTCAAATATCATGAGCTGTACATAATTGTATGTGCCACACTTTTCTATGCCTGGCCATGTGGTGGATATATTTACAAAAGTATCACTGCAAACAAATGAGTAGTACATTGTGTTATGATGTGAAGAGGACCACAATGTCACTAAATCATAAATATTGTAAACCCCATCATAATATTAAAGGGCCACTGCTGTATATCCAGAGTCATCAGTGATCAAAACACTGTTAAGCAAATCACTAAGGTATTCCCATTAAAAAGTGGAAAGAGACTTGAATAGAGATTTCTCAAAAGAAGACATCTACATGCCCAACAGATACATAAAACGCTGAACATCAGTAGCATTAGGCAAATGCAAATTAAGCCATAATATGAGAAATTACCTCATATCCATCAGAGTGGCTATTATCAAGAAAATGGAATGTAATAAGTGTTTGCTAGGATGCAACAGAAGGAGAACCCTTGTACACCATTGGTGGGGACATATATTAGTACAGTTATTATGGAAAATTGTATGGACGTTCCTTGAAAAATCTAAAAATAGAATTATCATATGACTCAGAAATCTTCTTCTGAGTATTTAAACAGAATATTTAACACATTGAATAGATATGTTCACTTCCTTATCCATTGATGTTCTATTCAAAATAGCCAAGTTACGGAATTGATTAGAGCCTATTAATTGATCAATAGATAATGAAAATGTGGCAAATAGCTATAATTGGATACTATTCCACCTTAAAAAATAAATTTTTTCATTTATCAACAACATAAGTGAGTTTGGAGATATTTATGATAAGGGAAATAATGCAGACACATAAAGATAAATACCACATGTTTACATTTTAAGTCATATTCAAAAATAACAAGCTAGTAGTGAATGAAGTAATGTTAATGGAAACACAAAAAGGCTCAATGAGGCAGAAAAAGTGAGTTTTCGCTTTGAGATGTAGGGTGTAGCATGGTTAGTACATTACACAGAATGTACTTTAGCTTTTAAAATTGCTAAGGGTAAGTTTTAAATGCATTTGTCTCGTGATGGATATGTCATTTACCTTACCTTAATCTTCTACCAAATATTAATAAGTTACAGCATCATGCTGTACCTCATAGCTGTAACAATTATCAATATGAAAAATTTTGAAGTTGCATGACATATTCTAAATATATACCATTTAACTATTTGTTAGTTTTTTAAAAATTGTCAATTTTACCTCAATAAGATGGAAAAAGAAAGAAATGTTTTAAATACTCTCATAGCATGATGAATACAAAAACATTATTTATTTTGTTACTCATTATATCATGTGGCCAATATAGCATCCATTGTTCTGGTAGGGGTTAGAATAATACACTCACCTTCTTCAGTTCTTATTGTAGTGATGGCTGATGTTCATTACTTCAGTTTGTTTCCTGTGACCATTACAAAAAACTCTAGAGTAGGGACTTTGAAAAGAAAAGAGATTTACTTTGCTTATGTTTCTAGAGAATGTAAAGTCCAGAGCTGGGCAGTCACATCTGGCAAAGGCACCCTGCGAGGTCATGGCATGGTTGATGGAACCACATGAAGAAGCATGTGTGACAGCAGTGGGCCGCACTTGAAAAACAGTCCAAATGTGTGGTGTGGGCTTTCTTCCGACAACTCACTCTCAGGTGAGTAATTCAGTTCCAGAGACCAATCTCCCGTGGGGGAACCAGTTCATTCTGCTAGACCAGCATGGATCTCTTCAGGAAGGGGTGTTCACATGACCTAATTACTTCCCACCTGGCACCACTTCGTAAGGGCCCACCCCCTCTCAACACCATTACATTGGGAGTCATGCTTCTAGCACGTGAATGTTAGGGACAAACTGCATCCAAACCACAGCATTTACTGTTTGTTTATTGGGCAAGCATCTCAAAAATGTTTCTCTATAACTCTTTTTCATTCAATTTTCACAAAAGATATCAATGAGAAAAATGCTATCACTTTAGCTACTTTAAAGTGAAATGTTAAGTAATTCTTGAGACCACACAGTTAATAAGAGGCATAGGCAGAGTCTAAATCTGAGTATATTCTCTTAGCTCCCTCCTTGTGATTTGTATGCTTACCAGGGTCTCCAACACTTAACTCACTAACTATTCAAATATCATTTGTGTGAAATATTCAGATTCCTATTTATTAGATGCTGGGATGGATGCTCAGGTTATGCAATTTGCTAAACAGAATACAATTTGAATAAGTGAATTGTATTGCAAGTTAAATCCTAGTATTTTGAGACCAAAGTCCAAATTCTTAACCTGAAAGATTATTAAAAATAGAAAAATGTCTTATTCTTCACCCTGTGTTGCACATTAATTTTAAGCTAAGTAGAATTGTCCTGGACTAATCTTCATTGATCTGAAGATCTAAAAGTCATATTGTTTGCAATACTAATAGCCAGTGAAAGTATTAAAAAGAGGTATTCCTGGGAAAAATTATAGCTATAACAGAAGTAGGGTTCTCTATTCAGAAAATGTTCCTGGAAGTTCAAGAGGTAATATTCCAGGTGTAGATGCTAACCACAGTGAGTGCTTGGGGTCTTCATTATGAAGGCTCTTAGTTAACCATTCTAGTATGAATTATGTGTTGTAGTCCAAAATGAAATTGATAATCCAATAAAAGAATTTCTTATGAAAGGCCCTATTTTAAAAGTATTCCTAATGTGATATGCAAATTTACAGTAGGAAAGGTTAACACATGATGAGACTTACGAACGCTAAAAAAATAAATTTAAATTAAAAGGTTTTAAAACAGACATTTAGACCTGAGACTTTCTTCATATTCTGGTAAAAGAAATTGACATATCAAGAACATGTGTCACAAATTGAACTTGTTTCTCCTATATGATATGATCTTATTTTTTGGAATGTGTTTTGCATTTTTCAGATAGATTTGAATTCTTGTGATGCTTGAGCAATTTGACCTCTATTGATAAAACATCTATGTCTCAACTTAATCTTTATGCTCTGTACAAAAATTAATATAGAATAAATCCTAGATTTGAATATAAAATGCAAAACTCTGTAACATGTAGGAGATAACGTAGGATATGGCCTTCAGAATCTAGTGTTTAGTGAAGAGTTCTTAGATATGACATGGAAAACGCCAGGCACAAGAGAAAGAAATTGATATGCTGAACTGCATAAAATATTAAAAACTTCTGCTTTGAAAACTAGCTTGTTAAGATAATTAAAACTTTGGATAAATACTGTGGAAATATTTGCAAATCGCATGTCTATCAAGGATAGATATCCAGAATATATGAATAATTCTCTCAGCATTAAGGAAACAAACAATCCGATTACAAAAGTCATGAACCAGCATTTGACAAAAAGAATACATGCATGGATGGCAAACAAGCACGTAGAAAGACAATTGGCATTGTAGACATAAGATAAATACATGTTAGCACCACAGTGAGATCAATACATACATATTAAAATAGCTAAAATTTGAAAGATGACAACATCAAATGATAGCTGTGATGCAGAGAAATATGATAACTCATATTCTTGGAAGAGATATTAACTGATAAAACCACTTTGCAAGATAATTAGGTACAAGATACCTATGACATAAGATCTGATAATCACACTCTTGGGTATTATCCCAGAAATAAGAGAAATTTTCCCCACAAAACCTTTTGCATTACTGTTAAAATAAGATTTGTTTATAATACTTCAAAGTGGAAACACCAAAAATTTCTGTATGAAGTAAATATATAAACAACCTATGGTTCATACCCACCTTGAAACACCATTCAGCAATGAAAAGTATAAACCTATCAAGATAGGCAAACTTAAATGAGCCTCAAAGTCATTTATGCTGAGTAAAAAAAAGGTATATATCAAAAACACACTTTTATTTATATAAATAAATTCACATGCATGCTGTATGTGTTTTCAATTATATAACATTGTTGAAATAGGATGATTATGGAAGTGGGAATAAATTTGTAGTTGCCAGTTTTTAGGGATTTGGAGTGGAGGAAAGAAAGAGGCGTGTGAGTATAAATGGATGACATGAAGGAGACCTTTTGGAACAGTACTGCCTTTACTGCATTGGTGTTTATATATATCTACATAAGTAATAAAAATCACACAGATTTTTATCATTGTGCCAATTTCAAATTCCCAGTGCTGATATAATTATGGATTCTGTAACTGTAAAAGAATGCTGGGTGAAGGGTGCATGAGGCTTCTGTACTATCATTTTAGGTTCCGCTCAGCCAACAGCTATTTTAAAAGAAAGAAAGATAAGCAATGTAGAGGCAAATATATTGAATTTTCAGTCCAACATTTTGGTTTTCAGTTAAAGCCCATTCTTTTGTATTGTTTGTGCTTCTTTGTCATATTAATTTACCCCATTAAAATTTGTGTTTCTCATTGGTAATTGATTTCTTGTTATCAAACCTCAGCATTGAACTTTTCTTCATTATTGATGGTAAAATATGCTAATTGGGTACTATGAATCCTGTGGGCAGGGCGGATTTGATCACACCCCTTCCTTCAGGACCACTCTCAGATAAGCTGTAGACCCCATTGCTGCTGTACTCCTGTTTCAGGGAGATGTTTGCTCATGACTGGAAGACCTACTGACCATGGAGGGGCCAGGGTTGCTAAATGTCTGCATTTACAAATTCTGGACTTCACTTAATTCTACATAAGGTCACAACACAAATTACGATGCACCAAATGAGTCAGTTGGCTAGAGAACCATCTGCTGTCTCTTTTCTTTCAATTAGGACACAGGATCTAAGCCTTGCTTCTGAGTCTTTCATCCTTCTGGGATGGTTACAGCTCTGTGAATCTCTCTGAACATCTCGAAATAATACTGCCCACACTTACCACAGTGCTTTCCACCTTATTTCATGTTGGTGTTTAGGTAGCGGGATAATTCAGTCACATCGTGCTCCTTTCCAAGATTTTTCTGTGCTGCATGTTCTTCCCTCACAGTAGTGTTTTGATTAAAGTGTAGGAGGTGATGCTCTTATAGATTACACTTTCACATCTCAGGTAACTTAAAACAAAATGTCTCTTAAAGTTTTCATCCTGTGTCGTCCAGTTTCATTCTGTAGAACTGATAATCTATAATTGACTACTGTGTAACTTTCTGAAGCCAAGGGCTAAAAGACCACAGTAAAGGTGTTCATATTGCTTCTTCTTTTTATTACAGGAACTCACGACTTTGCAGCTACCTTGCCTGTGAACAATGTGTGGCTAATATGAAAACAGGTTGAAGTGTGCTCCTTTGGTGATTTATATAAATTTACACAAGTTCACAATTGTAATTCTAGGTTGGCATAACGAAAAGGTCATATTGACAGTTTCAACATGTGTTGAGTTTTTTTCTTCTCTTAATGGGGGTATATAATGAATGTATTTATATGCTTTAAGTAATACAGAGCACAGTGTTGTGCAAATTGAATTATGGTTGGGTGATCATCGTGTCAGAATAAGACAAACACTTTTGCCAACTCTGGAGAAAGTGCTGGACTAGAATATATCATGAGTGGCTTCAGATAGTAATTATGTTTTACCCCTTTGTTGACTCCTTGCGAAAAAGCATGGAAAAGCACTGACTTGATCATACTTCTTAAAAAGATGCCTATTGATATGCTTGGAAAATCCTTGGTAAGGATAAAATATTGTTCATATTTCCTACCCTCCTCACCCTGTTACACCTTCAGTTACTCCATAGGAACCCACCTGGTGGCTAGGTGCCAGTGGTTTATGCTTGTAATCCTACCTACTCCTACTCAGGATGCAAAGATCAGGAGGATTAAGGTTCAAAGCCAGTCTGGGCAAATAGTTCCAAGATCCTGCCTCAAAAATACCCAACACACAAAAAGAGGGCTGTTCGAGTGTTCAAGTGATAGAGCACCTGCTTAGAAAGCATGAGGTCCTGAGTTCAAACCTCAGTATTGTCAAAAAACAAAAAGAAAACACTGGTGAAATTCTCTTCCTCAACTGAAGGAACTTCCTGGTTATTGCTCTTACTCTGGACTCCTATGGTTGGGAGGTAGAAGAGAAGAAGAAGATAGGGAATGAAGTAAGACCTACTTAAATATTATCCACTTCATTCCCATGTCCAGGTTATTGGTTTGTAAAAGATAGGGCAGTCTTTAAATATTAAATGTCATGAAAATCATAGAAAATTTTGATTTAAAGAATGATGATCTTATTTGGGATGGCCTTAAAAGACTTGAAATAATTTCTGCATGCAGTACATCTTCCAAACCCACCTGGCATATAGTCCTATATTCTTCAAAATTCTCACATTTTTCATCCAAAATTTCATATCATCTAAATAAATCTAGGATGCAACATTCTATCTAAACATCTGTAATATCATGCTTTAGTAACTAAGAGACAAAATCATACAAATATATCCCTTACTAACATCTTAGAGAATACATAAAGTGCCCCAAAGCCTGCTTTTTTTCTGAAACTAAGAAAGGACAACCTCTGCATTTAGAGGGGAGTAATTTTCAATATAGAGTGAATTGTTGGATATATTTATTCTTTTCTAAAATGGCTCTCTAGGTTTCCATGACAGCAAACATGCCACACTTAGCAAGCAGAAGCTGAGATAACACCAACCCAATAGGCAATCCTGGTTTTAAATGTACTTAAGTCAACCAACTTTAAATTAACTGATTTGCTCTAAAATATTTTATATGCTATACCTCTCCAGGGCATCTACCCAAAGGAACGTAAGTCGGAATACAATAAAGACATCTGTACACTGAAGTTCATCAAAACACTATTCACATTAACCAAATTTTAAAAACAAACCAAGTGCCCTACAACTAATAAATAGATCAAGAAAATGTGGTATACATATACAAAAATGTTTTACTCAGTCATAAGGAATAATGACGTATGGTTTGACGGTAAATGGATGCAATTGAAGGACATCATGTTATATGAAGTAAGCTAGGCTCAGAAAGACAAAGGTCATATGTTTTCTCTCATAAGTGGAACATAGATCTAAAAGATAAACATATACACAAAAACAGACATGATCGTATACAAACTCATATGTAGAACACCTTTGTAATAGTGGAATTACTGTATGGAACTCAGGGAAAGAAGGAAAGGAAAAGAGAATGATAGAGCAACAGTAACATCATAAAACATTACATCTGTGACAGTATAAGAATGTGTATTGAATGCTGTTGAATAATGGGAGAGGGTAAAGGGGTAAGAGAGCAATGGATGGCATTGAATGAACCAAAGAAAAAAATACCCACATTCAGGATACACTGAGAAACCCCTTTGAACATCAACTTAAATATTAAGAACCAAAGGACTATAAAATAGTTACAGTGTGTGTGAGGTGGTACTAGTGAGGGGAGAAGGTGAATAAAAGAGATAACAGTAGCATATATGGTTGATGGGCTTCACATACCCATATAAAATAGAACAAAGAAACCTCTTGCAATTGCTCTTAAGTGTGGTGGGGAGGGAGGTTGATGGGGAGAGGTGATGGGGGCGACATAAATAATGTACCTCACAAGCCTAATTGGAATTGTCACTATGAAATCTCCCTGTACAATGAATATATCCTAATATAATTTTTTATGAGAAAGCTATAATATTTTATGTATTATGGTGTGTGCTTCTAACTTTTGACAAGCAGTAAACCTTTGCAAACCTAATGAAAATGTCTAGTTTAGAAGAAAATGTTTATAATGCTCAAGAATATGTTACATATTCATAATTAACACTTAAGATACTTTTGTATTAAACATATAATATTATGATCCTGACAATTAATTAGCTTGCTTACAAAGTAAGTCTATCTTTTTATTACAAAATTCACAATACAGAGGTTATTGGCTGGATGATATTAATACAGAACCATCCCTTGTACATACTTCAATCAGCACTTGATGCTTGGCAAAACCACAAGCAGCATTACAGATGGACTTTTATTGATAAAATCAGTGACTTAATTATTATGAGATCTAGAAATGTGCTTCCATTGCTGAGGTGAACAGCAGGGATTCAAGACATCTGGATTGTGGAAATTCACTCTGCATTTCTGCATGAACAAGGACAGAAATTCACCAGAGGAAACAGTGTATATATATATATATATATATATATATATATATATATATATATGGAGTTATATGTTTTTTAAAAGCTGAAGATATGTATTGCACAAAGAGTAAATTTTAATGTATACAAATTTGATATTTAAAATTTCACTTAAAATTTTGGGAATCTCAAGGTGGGGTGCAGAATGTCACAAACAATCTAAATGTATTAAAAATAAGAAGCAGTGTCATCAGTGATGGGGAAAAGATGCTGACCTATGGAATTTTGGAAATTAATTAGAAGTATCTATAAAGGCACAGTAAAAAGAAACTCTCTATGGTCACTACAGTCTAGATGATAAAGTTGTTTACCACAGATTAACTAACGATATTTTATATGGATCCTGGGATGAAACAATTAAGTGAATCATGCCAAATGGTGGGAGGCAGGCTTCTGATTGCTGGAGTGAGTGAATGTAAACAGGCAAGGGAAAGAAACTGGACTTATCTGTGCAGTGTAAGATCAGACATGCCAGCAGATCTGGTGTGCAGCTTTCTGTAAATATGTGTGGGCATATATTAGACTATGAATAGTGCCATTATATTTTTGGAATAAGATATTCTTGCAGGAAAGGGGCTATATGAGTATTCTGTCCAAACAGAGCAACCAGGGTTAAAAGGGTCTTCATAGAATCATGACCAGGGAAAAGATCTCTCAATCTCACTTGAATCCTTTAACACAATAATTCCGTTTCATTTTCTCAAAAATCCTTGTTTTGATTTAGACAACTGCTTTGTAAGTAGCACTGTGGCTAAACATATCATAATCTCTTTAGATAAGTGATAAAGCATACATTAGATATAATGTATAGAATGGAAATACAATGCTAGCATGAATTATCTATATGTTTTGGAAGACATATGAGTGAATTAAATAGGACATGTGACCCTTCAGATAAGAATTAAATATCATTTGCGTTTAAGTCAGTCTTGGATTTATGGTCTCCATATGACTTCTATATTTGTGCATGTGGTATGGAATTGATAACATTTCATGAATTATTTTCCTTTTAATTCCATTAGGAAGCCAGGTATTTGGAGAATGGGGTTGAAAAACAAAATGGTGCATTTCACATGAGATTTTTAAATAATATAGAAATAGCTGCATACATGCTTATGGAGGCACTATTCACAATATTCAAGTAATAGAATCAGCGGAGTTGCCCATCAACAGATGAATGGACAAAGAGAATGTGGCATATACACTATTATTTAGTCATAAAAAGAATAATATATGTAGTTTTCAGGAAAATGGATGGAACTAGAGAGCATCATGTTAAGTGATGGAATCTAAAAGGAAAAAAACATAGCATCAAGGTAGATGTGGGGACTATTAATGACAAAGAATGAGAGAAGGGGGGATAATAAAGGGTAAATGCAGTGAACATGATCAAAGTACATTACATGCATCTATGAAAATGGCACAGTGAAATACATTATTTTGTACAATTAATATACACAAAAAGGCAGAACTGGTAAGAAAGAAAAAAACTAGGTGGACCTCATAGTGACTGAGCTAATAAATACAGTTCTATAGTAACCTGAAATAGTTTCCATATTTGGATGTCAAAATTGCTATTAAATACTTACTTTATTCATATGAAACTCTTGTTTTATTTATATAAAAATGAAGAGTAACTTCATTTAAACATTTGAAAAAGTAAGCTTTTTACTCATTGCACCTATTAGCTAAGGCACAGCTTAAGGGAATCTGGTGTCATAACAGTAGCAGGAACATTTTATCCAGGCTGAGCTACAGGACCAATAGAAGGGCTCTGGGTTCCATGACAGCATCATTCTCAGATGGCAGCAGTGACAAAGAACAGAGGATTCAGAATCCACTCCACATAGTGGCTGGAGATGAGCTACCTGAGTTCCCAAATCCAACTGGCATGGATTTAAGAAAAGATGTCAAACGTCTTCCATGTTTGGGGGAGAGGGGATTGGAGGTGAAAAACCATTAGAATAATTTTAGAACTGCAAACTTCTAAACTTGCCCTGAGGTTAAGGATTTAGGGATTATTTGCCCACACTATATGTGGCCTGATGTTTCTGAGAGATCACAGATCTGCTCCTGCAGCCTCACAGGTTCTACATTCTTGGTTCATCAGTATTTGTCCTCTCTCTCCTTTCCTCCCAATTCTATCTTGGTCTTCCCATCAGCATTGACCTCCAGAGTTTGTTTTTTCATTGGATATTTGGGTTCCTACTTCTTGAATGCTTCCTTGGTCCTGATATGACATGGAGAGCTTTGCGTCCTGAGACTCAAGGAGTGTTACTTGGGACATCTCAGTTGCTCTGGAAAAAAAAAGATTTTGTATTCAAATGAGTTATACTTCTTGCTATTGGTTATGTAAAAGATTTCTAATGGAAGAAGAAAGGTGAGTGAAAATATTTTGTGCATACCTGTAGTATCCCCCAAAAGAGGTTATCTATTTTTGATTTACCAAAAAAATAAATATTTAATGACTCAGGAAAAAAATCTCATAAAACAGTATGCCAGTGATTGTCTCCTCTCAGAGTTTCTCCAGTGGAAGAATGGTATAGCAGAAGTGGATCTAGTATTCTAACCCTTAGAAACAGGGTGAATGAGTTAAGGCAATATGTGTTGTATTGGGACATTGAATAATTCAAGCCAAAATTACATGAGGAATTGTAGCTTCTGAAGCAGCATGTGGCCTGTTTTCCTCAGCATACAAGTTACGCAGACTCTCTGAGGTTGGCTGTTTCTTCCATACCAGGACTAGAACATGTCCTTAAGCACAAACAAACTGCATGGGGCTGCATTGGGTTGAACTTGAATAAACAAACTCTGAAGTAACCCTTATTTTACATTACCTACCACCCCCAACATGTATCTTCATAACATCTCCACTATCTACTACCTCAGCCCAGAGATCAATCTGTCCTGGCACTCCTTTACTAATGTATGGCTCTTTATTCCAAAAATATTAAAGCAACATGCTTTGGTGGTTTCTCAGACTTTGCTGTCTGGTGAAGATCTGGTTGTACATGTGAATTAATGTAAGTGTTATTCTTTTCCTCTTCATAATCTGAACTTGTATTAGTTGGGTTCCTAGATGTAGCCAAAGGCCCTGCATAGGGAGACAAACTGCATTGCAACACCACTTTCTTTTCTTGCTGAGTGCTTTGTGGGTTTTATTGTTGTTTTCCAAACAAAATGTGCAAAGCAAAGTACTCAGCAAAAGAAAAAAACTAAGTATCAATAAGTACTCAGTAACTTGTTTAAAAAATTTATTTTTTTTAAATTTAAACAATTTAAGACAATTTCTTAAATTTGATTTAAAAAATAAAGATTAATGTTGTCATTTCTAGATGCACTAATAAAACAAGAAAAAATGTACAACTAACAAAATAATAGAAGAGAATACACAAAAACTAATCTTTTTATGTAAAGTATAGTAATAGACTTCAAAAGAGGAATATAAAGAGGCTTGACAAAATAAAAAAAAGTTTAAAACTAATAATCAAAGAGAAGGAAAAGAGTAAAATGAAAAAAGATTCTAGAAAATATGTTAAAAATCAATAAATTGCAATACGCTCAGAATGAATGTTAGTTGCCCAATAAAAGAAGAGTAAAGAACGTTATGACCGAAAGTTAATAGACAATAAAAATGCAATACTGAAAATAATGTTTAACACTCTGGAACAAATACGTATAGGCAAAGACTTCCTCAATAGAACCCCAGCAGCCCAACAAGTAAGAGAAAGTATGAATAAATGGGACTTCATAAAATTAAAAAACTTCTGCACAACAAAAGAAATGGTCTCTAAACTGAAAAGACCACCCACAGAGTGGGAGAAAATATTTGCCAGTTACACATCAGACAAGGGACTGTTAACCAGAATATACAAGGAACATAAGAAACTAAACTCTCCTAAAATCAATGAACCAATTAAGAAATGGGCAACTGAACTAAGCAGAACTTTCTCAAAAGAAGAAATTCAAATGGCCAAAAAGCACATGAAAAAATGCTCACCATCTTTAGCCATAAAGGAAATGCAAATCAAAATCCACTAAGATTCTACCTCACCCCTGTTAGAGTAGCTATCATCAAAAACACCACCAACAACAGGTGTTGGCGAGGGTGTGGGGAAAAAGGAACCCTCATATCCTTATGGTTGGAATGTAAGCTAGTACAAGCACTATGGAAAACAATATGGAGTCTTCTTAAAAAACTAAACATAGTCCTGCCATATGTTCCAGCAATCCTACTCCTGGGGATGTACCCAAAGGAATGCAACACAGGTTACTCCAGAGGCACCTGCACACCCATGTTTATTGCAGCACTATTCACAATAGCCATGTTATGGAAACAGCCAAGATGCCCCAGTACTGATGAATGGATCAAGAAAATGTGGTACTTGTACACAATGGAATTTTACTCAACCATGAAGAAAAATGAAATCTTATCATTTGCAGGTAAATGGATGGAAGAGTAGAACCTCATTCTGAGCAAGGTCAGCCAGGCTCAGAAGACCAAAAATCCTATGTTCCCCCTCATATGTGGACTTTAGATCTCTGGCAAATGCAGCAATGTGGTTCACAAGACAAGGTGAGAGGACATACGGGAGATATAGGAATAGGCAGAAAACCCAAAACATGAAACAGTTTGATGTCCCCACTCCAGAGGAACTAATACAGAAACCTTAAAGCAACAGAAGTTATCATGATCAGGGGATCAGTAACCAGTTTAAAGATCAGTTAGAGATGAATCAACTTGGGTCATACACCTGTGTACATGAAAGCAATAGTAGGAATCTCTCTGTATAGCTACCCTTAACTCAACTAGCAAAAATGCTTTGTCTTCCTTATTATGCTTATGTCTTCTCTTCAACAAAATCAGTGATAAGGGCAGAACAGGACCTGCCTGGAACTGAGGGGGAGAGGAGGATAAAGGTGAGGGAGGGGAGCAGGGTGGAGAAATGATCTGAACAATGTATGCACATGTAAATAAACGAACAACAACAAAAAAATTAAAAATAAATAAATAAATAAATAAATAAAAAGAAAAAAGAAAATAATGTTTCATCTATATAACAGAATTTAAGAAAGGAACAAAGTGGAAAATCAAATAGATTTGTTGAATATAAAGCAAATAATATCACTAAATTAAACAGACTGGCATTTAGTAATAACAAAGAGAAAGGCCCCCAAAAATTCAACCTTAAATAATATTCACTCAACAAATTAACTGTAAAATTATGTTTAAAAATACACAAACTGAGAAGAGTAAATCCACAATGATAGGGTTTACATCTCTCAATAAATAACAGACACTGTGTAAGGACATAGGAGTTTTGGTATTATAAGAAATAATCTAATTGACATAGATTCACTCCTAATCAAATGAATTCACACTTTTTAAGTGCAAAGGAGAAATTTATCACATAAAGAAAATCTCTGCAAAGTTTGAGTCTGCATCACATCAAATACTCATTGTGATATGAAAATCAGTCTTTCCACAGAAGAGAAAAGAAAGCATAAAACAAGCCTGCATGGGCTGAGGATGATTACCCAGCAGCTGGCCTTCTACTAAAGTAAACCATCAACGGTCTTCCATACAAGAACACATTCATCCAAAGTTTCTGTAATACTATAAACTAACTATATGTGCAAAACAACAAGGAAAAAGCATTGATAATCATGAAGTAAAAAGAAACATTGAAACAGCCAAAAATTTAAGTATAAAAAGATTTAAAACCAGTGATTTTAAATGTGTTGGAGTACACATAATCATAATGAATTAGCAGGTGGGAAATGTCTGCACAGAAAACATAAGAAGGAATTACATGAGGTTTTTTTGTCTTATCATTTTTACATTTACCCACATGTGTACATATTGCTTGGACCACCTTCCCCCACCTCTGCCCTGTGCTGTCTTGGGCTGATTGTGCCTGTTAGCACTGACAAATTTGAAGTGGATGTTTCTTTCAAAGAATGAGCAGCCCCAAGACCAGCCATGCCGTTCTGGGCTACACAGTGGGCACAGAACAACGAACGCAGATATCAACAAAACTGATTCCTTTGGACCATCCACAGTCATGAAGAAGCATGGAAATTGTCATGGATGTCAGAATATCCATTAAGAAAATTGAGCTATCATGCCATGTTTAAGAGATGGAAAACCACCTGTTAGGAAGGCATGCCTGTGGATCCACCCACTGTGCTCTGGTTCTGTACTACATCTTGCCACTACCTTTACAACTGCACTTTGACACAAACTGATGGGGTTTGTAGTGTCTTTGCAAGCTGAGGGGAGAGAAATCTGAGAGGTTTGTGTGTATGTGTGTGTGTGTGTATGTGTGTGTGTGTGTATGTGTGTGTGTGTTTGTGTGTGTGTTATTTTTTTTATATTGAACACCATGACTGCTCAGGGAATTGTTAAAGTAAAAATTCAAGTGTAAATGTAGCATACATCCAATTTTTGGTGCACCATTGCTAATACCTGGGGGTGAGAGTCCTATATTCAGGATTAACTGAATTTTCAGAGCAGGAGTTGAAGTGGTTTTGCTTTAAGTACTGAGTGAAAGGATGTGGGCATGACCTGTCAGCTGGAATATTTCATATTTCTTCAGATATTTAAGCAAGAATGATATAATTTTGCATAAAATGTTATATAAAGGCCAAAGTTCTATAATGGTAAGGTCCATGTGCTATGTTTGAATTTTATTTTAAGCTGCTCTACTGAGATTCAATGACTTTTATTTTAAGCTGCTCTACTGAGATTCAATGAATTTGCTTCAACTTAGTTTTCTGGTTCTTGAGTCCATGCTTACATTTGCAAATGAGGGAATATAAAAACAAATAATCTGAAATGTGAAATGCTTAGTATGAGTATTGAGAAGTGTTCTGTTATTAAGAGTTGACTCTATTGAGTGTCCAGGAAAGAAAAGACATTTAAAGTTGGAGGGAAACAGTAAAAGAAGACATAGAAAAATATTCAGTAACTAATGATGATTTTTGTAATGAGAGTTAAAACTCTGCTTTTGCTGAGGAGCACTGACAGCCTGCTTGGGCCACAAATTAACTCAAGAGAAAGCAATTAGATGATAGTGACTCTCCTTATCCATAGAAATGGAAGGAACACACTTGACAGTGGGGAAAACGTAAAGAGGACTACAAAAAGGGGAAAACTATATTTTGGTTGTAGGCAGCTTGAGTGCTGGCAGGTTGCAGTACTTGTTACTAAAACTAATATTCTTTTCCCCTTTGTCTTTCTCTTTCTCCCCTTGCTGGGGTTCCTAAAATTAACACTCTTACTCTTCAAATAAACCAGGTAATCTCCCCCTTATCTCATGCTAACCTTCAAGAAGTAAACCTCTATCAAACAAGACATACTAACCCCAGGGATGTGGAACCAGTAAACCAGAAGTTAAGAGCCAAGGCCAGCACCTGTTGTGTGACATGCAGTTTGTCACCTACTTCAAAAAGAGCCCCTGAGTTCCCCTTTAATTTTGATTCTTTTTTTCTTTTTCTTGGTGGTCCTGGGCTTTGAACTCAGGGTCTAACACTTGCTAGGCTTACTAGGAAGGCACTCTGCCACTTGAGCCACTCCACTATCCCTAAACTCCCCTTTAAGAAGCAGACATTTTCTCTCAAAA
Source organism: Castor canadensis (assembly GCF_047511655.1). NCBI lineage: Eukaryota > Metazoa > Chordata > Mammalia > Rodentia > Castoridae > Castor > Castor canadensis. The sequence goes on from NC_133388.1 coordinate 114,115,977, forward strand.
GGGGGATTAGAGAGTTTTGGGAGGTTGGCTCACCTTGTCCTCTTCATCTGATGAATAATAAATCTTATTTCCTTTCCTCAAACCCTTGTTCTTGTCATTTGTGAGTTCACATTGAGGCCAGGAGACCTACTTCTATCAGTAAGTATTGGGGAAAATGTCAAATACAGCTAAAGTTGAAGCAGACTTTATAACAGTGTCAGTGCACTTAACTGATTGACAAAGTGGTCATACTTTCCATGGATGAGAGTTTTAGTTTCTTCTCATTCTTACCAGCAATTGCAATGCTAAGTCTTTAAAAGTTCGACTTTCTCTTAGTAAGACACTCTTTTATAGCAGTGACAAGTCATTGGGATTTTAATTTGCATTTCCCTAATTTAATAATGCTGACCATCTTTTCAGGTACTTATTTTCTACACATGTGAAGTATCTGCTCAAGTGAGTCGTTTGCTTTATTATTGAGTTTTAAGTTGGGATTTTTAATTTTTTGGGCAGGCAGCACTGGGGTTTGAACTCAGGGCCACATGCATGCTAAGCAGGTGCTGTACCATTTAAGCCACTCCACTAACTGCGTAGAGTTTGAGATTGCTGAAAACAGATATTCAGGGTATAAATCCATTGTCATATAGATAGATAGATAGACAGAGACATAGAGAGATACACAGATATATTTAGATATAAATATATCTACATATGTGTGTGTATGTGTGTGCAAATGTAAGCATATTCTCCCTAGGTATGGCTTTCTTGTTTTATTCTTTTATCTGTACTTTACAAACTTTAAGTTCTTAATTCAGGTAAAGTCTGATTCATCCATTGTTTTCTATTTTGGAAGGTGAATTTACTGGAATACAAAGAAAATCTCTGTTTAACTCAGGACACAGGACTTTCTTACAAGTGGTTTTGTCTTTAGGTTCTGCCTTTAGGTCTATAGCTTTTTGCAGTTGATATGAAGAATGTATTATTTTATATAGGGATATCTAATTATTCTGGTACAATTTGTTGAAAAAAACTAGAATTTCTCCAACTAATTACCTTTGGCCTCTGCAGAAAATTAGTTTATCATATATATTTGTGTTTTTACATTGTAGCAGGGTGGAGGACCAGAAGAGAAACAGACAAGGCCTGTGTTCTGATAAAGTAGCATGGAGGTATGGATGGCATAGCAGAGAGATAAAACCTAAGGAATGTAAATGTGGAGAAGGTCATTTAGGACTGGGGTGAGGGTGGGAGTCACATAGCACTACGGTGAAGCAGCCTATAGAATTGCATGTAACCACATATATAAGTTAGCCCTTACTTTTTGCTTCTGTAACCTGCTTGGAAGGGTATATAAGGTGAGACGTCTTTGTTCTCAGGGCTCAGCCTTTGGACACGAGTCCCCTGAGTCTGTGCCTGCACAATAAATGTTGCTTCCTGCTGAGTTGCCTCAGTGTCCATATCTCAGTTGGAGATTCCCATAACCACATATTTTCTATTTTATTTAATATATGAATGTATATATGAATTTATATATGAATGTCACAGTAAAATAGAAATCAGAAAAATAAAATTCAAGAAGAGAATTGAGAAAATATACAAAGCAAAAAGTTGGTTGCCTGATATTATTGATGAAATCAACACATGCCTACCAAGAATAATGAAAATAAAATATCCAAAATCAAGAATGAAGTGAGGTATAGCACAAAATCCTACAAATGTGAGAATAAGGAAATATTAAAATAATAATATATTAATACCTTTGATAAAATTTACAAATTGCTTTTAGTTAGGAAATCTGAATAGCTCCTTATTCAATAAAGGATATGGACTCACAATTTAAAATCATTCCACAAAGAAGTCTGTGCCCAGACACATGCACCGTAAGTGCAAATAAGCACTAAAAAAATGGTAACAATTGTATGAAAATCTGTCATAGAAAGGATGAGTTCACTAGTTTTCAGATCTCTGAATGCAGATCTGAATGCAATGCAAGAGATGGGGTCCCAGGATCTGCACTGTGAAATCCATTGCTATGTTTGTGACAAGTGGTTTCCCATGAAATACCCAGATAATCTAGCATTTAAAAGAGGCAGTAGACAAGCATGATGGTGCACATCTGTAATCCCAGCATACAGGAGGCAAGAGAAATGCAAGTTTCAGGACACCTGGGCTACATAGTGAGACCCTGTCTCAAGAAAACAAAGCCAAGCAACTCACCTTCCTAAATGTGTGAGTCACCATTCCAAATTGACATGTTTGTTTTCAAGTTGTTTTAGCCTTTAGACGATTGGGAAACTAACATATTTACTTTCTTATAATAGTGCTTATACTTGAGGCAGTGATTTATCTAATAAGAAAATAGGGGTTTTTGTGTTGTTTATTTGTTTGCTTTTCCTTTTCGATGGTAGTAGTGGAGGAGTCTATAGACTGTCTTCAGAAGTCCACAAATTGTCTTTAGGCGCGTTGGGAATTCATGGGCTGTCCAGACGACCAGATATTACAAAAACTTGAGGTAATGAAGAATATGAAGGCACACTGAGTAGTGCTGGTCCCTTTGCAGTGGGACAGGAACAGGGATGTTGTGTCATCTGAACTATCAGACATAAGCGATATCTGCTCATCCATGCTAGGATATCAGAGGCTCTTCCTATTTTTGTTTTTTGTTTTTTTCAATTTTAAAGCTACAACGGTTTTGTGTTGATGTTAGGGACTTTGTTCCCTGTGGTCCCATACTTTTAAAAACTGCTTTCTCTCTTATGGAAGCTCTAAAAGGTAATTGATGGACTTAACAGCTTGCTGAAAGGATTTACAAGAATGATATGTGTCTATAAAGAAGTGCTAGTGGCAGCCCAGAGATTTCAGGACATTTAGGTTGGTTCTGAGATTTAGGATAAGGCATTGCTTGGAACTGTAAATGGAAGGCCTTTTTGTAGGGACGCTGGACATGAGGAGTTGGGAGGACATGCTGCCTGGGTAATTGGTTCCAGCAAAGTATTTTCATATATGTAGAATGTCTTGTTGGGAGGCAAAGCAAGTAATTTAATGATCAAAAGTGTCTTCCAATTGGATTTTTGATTTTTAGGACACATTAACATTTTTAATCTACTCTGAGGAAAGTGTTGGCACACATGGTACTGTGCTATTCTTTATCTGAAAGAAAAGAAAAGGGTTACCAAAGGAACAAAAACTGACTAATGATACAAGACAAGGTTATCCCCTAAACCCATCCTGTGTGGTTCTTTTCATACACAGATGTTGTAGACTACTGGGCCAAATAGCCACTGCAGAAGAAATGCTCAAGAGCTGAGTACAAGGAACTCATAGTCCAGGCCAGGGCATGCCGTGATTATGTGTGTAATTAACTGAGGGATTGATGTATTGTGTTCCAGTGCAAATCAGAGACTTTAGCGAGGACACCTGGAAATGGGGCCTTGATACATCCTTCAGTGAAAATAGTGTGAGGACCGTAAACTTTAGGAAAGATGTGGAACTTGGGAAGGTAATGATTCACTCAAATGGCTCTCAGGTCCCTCCCACTGGGACAGGAATACCCAACTGCTGGGCCTCTAGACTGAGCAGTCTAGGAGTGAGGCCCCCTTTAAAGGGTTAGAATATGCATACCTTGCAGTGAAGGAGAATCAAGAAGATCCTGACATCAGTGGAGTTTGCTGTAATCAACATAAAGGGCACAAAAATAATTCTCTTTCTTTAGTCTTTTGTGTATTAAACTTTCAATGTGAAGTTAGGTAAGAAGTTAAGTGTACAGTGGTACATTTTCCTTAATCCACATGATAGTCCTTATTTTAATGATGATAAATAAAATTGTGTACATTTGTAGAACATATAACTAACAAACTTCTTCTATTTGTTAGAAGTAGAGAAGGGAATACTAAGTTGATTTTCATTGGTAAAGCAATGACATAGGATTATTAGGATGAGGATTATGATATAAGATAGATATACCACCCTCTAGATAAGCCAAAGCAATCTTCCAATCAATTTATACCTCTTTCAAAGGTGCTCCAGTCCTAGAATGGTCAAATTCCTAGACACAGCATGTTCTCTTGGCCATGAGTTGACTTATTTCTGAACTTATCAGCTGACTTTATTGTTAAGGCCCATTTGGCCTTCCTCTAGGTATCTTGTAATAGTCTTGGTTTATAGGAATCTAGACATGATAGGTTTGTCAACATAAGGAAACATCATACTACATTTGGAAGAATCAGCACACATTCCAGATGCAAGATTTGAAAGAAGGGTGGTATGTGGATATGAAGGTGCCTATTGCCTGTCTCTGAAGAATATTGCAACACCACTAAACTTGATATGCCAGGTACTATCTTATGAATTTATAGCCTGGGATCTAAGTAGTATGCAGCAGTTTTAAAAAACTGACATCTTTTTCTCTATTCTTAAATAATGATCCAATGTAAGTTTAAGAGCATGAAAAAGTTATACAATATGTTATTTTTAATTTGGTAATAGAAATTGAACTCAGGATCTCAAGTATAGGGTCTCACACATGCTTGGCACCTTAGGCACCTACTCTACCATTGAGCTTCATCCCCAACTCTGATTATTATAAAATAAAAATTTCATATATATGTAAATAAGAAATTTGACATCTAATATTCCAAGATAGGAAATTGAAAATTTTAAATGAAATAGCATTAGTCATTTGAATTATCCTAGTGTTTTATTAAAGGAATTTTTTTCAATTCAAAATTTTAAACCGATTGATGTCTGAGATCTTACCATTATGACAGCCTTACAGTTTGTGTTCATAAAAGCACAAAAACACGTCTCTTAGGGCTCACATAAAAGTGTTGGCACATGTCTGTAATCCTAGCACTTGGGAGGCTGAAGAAAGAAGATTACTAGTTCAAGTTCCACCTGGACAGCACAATGAGGCCCAGTCTCAATTTTTAAAAGGAGAGAAAGGCACTGTCTCACCATGTGGGTATACACATTTCTCTCTGGGAGACCATAGGACTGACTTTTTCAGTGCTACTATTTTGGTGTAAGTGCTACCTCTTCTTGCTAAAGGTAGAGATTTAAAAATTGCAAATGATGCAGTATGTGATGGGTTGTGGGATAGGTCACAAGTACCAAAGAGAGAAGCTGTGGCCAAGTGTATGATGCAGTCAAAGCCCAAGGTCAGGAACATGGTAAGAAAGCCAATACGTGTCAGGCAAATGGTCTCCTATGAGTGTTTCTAGGTCCATTCAGATGTTCTTACCAGCTTGCCCCTTGAGCCAGCTAAGGGTGCTGGGTAGCCTGTTTATCTTTTTTTTTGTAGGTATGTCCTTATATTTATGGCTTTTATAATGACATTGTCATAAAGTGTGTTTTTTTTATCTTTGTGGCTTTGTGTTATAATTTTATGGAAAATGGGAGATACTTTTATTAACCTAAGTGAACATGAAATTATGATAACAATTCAATGTGTGTTTTTTTTCAGCTCCAATTACAGCAAATTGGTTGAAAAACTAAAAGTACAAAACTTTTGAAGAAAGAATTTGAGGAAGTTTGAGAGGAGCTGGCTCAGTACTGGGTCAAGTATTTTATAGCCAGGAAAAGAGACAGGCTTTTGACACTACTCTGGTAAGTACAGAAGTAATCTTCTTCACATTGCCTGCTCACTGGCCCATACACGAGTAGTTAATGGAAAAATAAGGGAAGAAATCAAAACACTCCTGGAACTTAATGAGAATGAAAACACAACCTGGCAGAAGCTATGGGACAGAGCAATGCAAAATAAAGGGAGGTTGATACCAGTGGGGGGAGCAGGTGGGGAGAGGGTGTAAGAGGCAAATATGGTGCAAATATTGTGTACACATAGATAGAAATGGAAGAAGAGATACCTATTGAAAATATTTCTTCAATGAGGGGAGAGGGATGATAAAGGAAATTTAAAAAACATATTATCTCAATTAATCTCCATGTCAAGAAGTGAGGATAATAAGGCACATTCATTTTGGCCAACTTAACTCAGAGGCATATGGCAGGTACATGCTTGAGACAATGTTTGAGCCCAAAGACATCCAACTCATAGAGGCCACTGGAGCTATAAACCTCCCTGATCCACACTTAACAATTCAACTAAATTTGTAGATATTTTCTGTGGCTCAAGCCTCTACTGGCTGAAACCACAAAGGAAGAATATGAGAGAAACCTAAGACAAGCAGAGTTTGGACAATGTTGGTCCTTGTACTCTATGTCTTATTGTATCTCCTCCCACCCTCCCCCTCCAGGCTGATTTGGAGAAGCCTGGATCTTATTCTTTTGTTTAATTTTGCAGTGATGGATTTGGATCCTAGGGCCTCACATGTGCTAGGCAAGACTTGCACCACTAAGCCATACCCTAACCCTGGCTTTTAAATTCTGGGTCTTTCTGTTGCAGAGGATTACACAGAAAACCTGCTCCATTTCCATAATGCCAAGATGGTGAAGTTAAAAAACCACTACAAAGTTCTCTGTGACCTCTTTAAATGTGTAAGTTGAATGATACCTGGAGGGTCTTCTTGAGAGTTTGAAGTACTGCATGCCAGAAGTAAGCTGGCAGGAGATACCACAGTAAGCCCTCTGAGTGTAAACCTCATCCATCTCTCCACACGGTTTTTTCCATGACATGTCATCATCTGACATCAAACCAAAGAAAGGAGCCAGTGACACTGATACTGTTTTCCTATCTATAGGTTAAAAGGAAACTAGCTTTCCTGTATCCCAGTAGATGACCTTGCATATGACTGGAAGTGCCCACAGTTTAGGAAGACACCATTTCTCATGGCTGAGAGAGTACAGGACTGCACAACTCATAAAGTCATTTCAGTAAGAATATAATCTTATGAGAGCAAAGAATCTTAGCAGAAGTAAGCAGTCTCACCATAATTGATTTTTAACCTAGTTAAATGTATTTTTCACACCTACAAATGGAGGAGCACAGCTCCTCAAAGAAGAAAAAGAAATGAAACTACAGACACACTCCCCATGGTGATATTGTTGCCAAGAGGCTTTGGCTGTAAGATATCTCACTTCTCTGTGTCCTTTTACTTTTTTTTTTTGACTCTATACAATTTTATTGAATATTTGTGGTTATTTGTCAAAAGTCAAGACATTCACAAGAGTAACATTGATTTTTTAAATTAATTGAAACCTGACTTTAAATTGATCCTTTACCATAGACCTCTTAAATTAAGGATACATAGGAATCACATAGAAAGCTTGTAAAATACACATTCCTGGACTATGTCCCTAGAGCCCATTTAGCACCTTTGGAGTGGGATCCAATAACTGTTATTTCCAACAGCTATGTTCTACCACACTGTATTAAAATAGTTTATAGTGCTATCTGTTCGTCCTTTATAAAATACATACAAATATAGGTGAAAATATAATTTGTGCCCTTTGTTTTGTGTTATTTTTTCCACAACTGTCTTTTCTGCTTAAGTAGGAAAGATAAATATAAAAGGTCTTCAGGGTAAGCAACTGACAATCACAGGGTATTAGTTTGCTAAGGCTGCTGTAATAAAGTACCCCAGATGCGGTGGCTTAAAGAACAGAATTTTATTTTCTCTCAACTCTGGAAGCTACGAGTCTGAGATCTGAGTGTGATTGACAGGATTGAGTTTCTTCTGAGTTCCTTCTGCTTGGTTTGTAAATGGCCATCTTTAGCTGTCTGTCTTCACTCTGTGTCTCTGTCCTAATCACCACCAGTCACATTGGATTCACCCTTACCTAATCACCACATTTTAAGTTAATTACCTTTATAAAGACCCCATCTCCAGATAGTCACATTCTGAGGTACTGGGGGTGAGGATGTCAACATGAGTTATGAACAATAATTCAGCCCATCACATAAGGCAAGCTTTAGAGAAAGTGCTGTGACCTTAATAACTAGTTTCTATTTTAATAATAATAGTTAGCATTTGTTGAATTGTGCCAGATACTATTTCACAGTGTTTTCATTTATTCATATAATCATCATAATTTCTTTACACATAGATATAATTTCTGCTTTACAGATAAGGAAACTGAGTTGCCAAGAAGTAATTTGTCCACTTTTCACAGCCACTAGGAGGAAGATTCCACATCGAAACCCAGATGGTAGTATTGAAAGTTCTGTTCGTAATGCCCTGCCTAGCTAATGCTACTGATCTGGCAGTGTTGCCTCAATTTTAGGCATCAAAATTTCAGTAATTAAGTCAGGTGTGGTGGCACGCACCTGTAACCCCAGCACTCTAGAGCCTGAGGCAAGAGAACTATTTTGAAGCTAGCCTGGAATCTATAAAAAGAACTTGTCTCCATAGAAAAGGAAACAAAACAAAACCATGTGTATTTCGACTGTGTTCTTGCTTTTGTCCATCTTTATGTGTGTGTGATTTCTCCATTTGTAGGCTGTGATTCACAGTCACTATGACCTCTATCCAGGTAGGTCCAGCTATCTGAAGTTAAGCTGATGATACTCTGGGAAGGAAAGAGTCATTCTTTAAAATAACCTTTTCATTTGGGCTTCACACCAAAGGTTTAAGGAAATTAACATGTCCTTGTTTCTGGTCTAAACTGGAAAGGGAGTTGATGAAAAATATTTAAATGTGGGGAGAAGAGCAGTCAAAGGTGTCTTTGATGATTGGACAGAAATTCATGGACTATGTGACAGAATAACCTTGGAAGATGCATTGACTGGGGAAAGCAAGAGCCAAGCAGGTCAAACGAGCATGCATGCAAGCTGGGAAAAGAGGAAGATGACAGTTTGAGCAACACAGCATCTCTGCTGGGGTCACTACTGGTTGAAGAATAGGAAGCCTGAGCCCTTTTTGCTCAGGTTGCAGAGACCTGTCCTAGATTTCTGGTCCATCCCTGATTTGCTCTCTTACTGGGGCTCATCACTGTTGCTTCTCATTTTCACACAACACTTGCAGTATACAACAAAGATGGGAACAGTGATGCTCTATGGCAATGCTCCACAGATGCCTAAGTAGCAAGGGCTGGTTCCCAACAGTCCTGACAAAGTATGCAAGATAAATACAACTTTTGTGAAGCACTGTTCTCAAGGTAGCTGAGAGGCTAGGGTTCTTTGCCCTGCTTTGCTTTCTGTCCTTCCAGGTTGAGTCCATTTGAGAGTGAATGGAAGACCATTTTTAATGCTGAGCAAAGCTCATAGCAGCAGTGAAGAGGTGCCAGTTCTGCTGTGCCAGTGCTTAAATCCTTGTATTAAACATCTTTTCTGCTCCTAGTTTGCTAAGATGTTTTCTCTAGTGAATATTAATAAAATGCTGTGTCATTTATACAGTATTTTCTCCTTTCACACAGATGTGTGATGAATAGAATGATCCTTTTTTCTATTCTTGAATAATGTTTTTACTAGAATGAAGCCTACTTGACCTTATTCATTGCTGTTTTAAATTTACCACTAGAGTTTCATAGTTAATATTTAGGAATTTTACATATACAAATTGGTCACTTTTTTCCCTATATTTTCCTTCTCTCTTTATATGGATTTAACCACTTAAAAGACTATGAACAGCTATTTTATGCACATTTTCGAGGATGAAAACTCAGAAAAGGTAAAAAATAATTTTTGGAAGGGATAAAAGTAGCAACTTGGAAGGAAATCTCTTTATGATTATTTCATTTTTAAATAGCTTTGTTATTGTTCTACTTCCTACACTAATTGGTTATTATGCAGTTCAATTTAATTTTTACTATTTTTTTCATTTTAAATCTCTCTGCTTGACTTATTTTCACCTTTTTCTCTTAATTTGTGTTTAACCTTGCAAAGTGTTCATATTGTTTGACTTTTCACAGAATTTGGCTCTGGTTTTACTCTTTTCATATATTGTTTTCCTTGGTTTCCAGTTTACTGATTTTGGTAATTGCTACTTTTCCTTAGTTCTTATAATTATTGTCATTTTCAAATTTCTTAATAATAGTATTCAGCACTATTTTTCTTTAAAGTAGCATTTTAACTTGTACTATTTTAAGTGCTATTCTGTGTTTATATTTCTTAATTGTCTTTCTGCTTCTGTTGTCTCAGATGTTTAATACAATGCCACCTATGTAGGTGACAACCTCTTGGACTGGTGCGACTGCACTTTGCTGTTAATTTTTAAGTCTATTGCTGTGTGTTTAGAGAATTGTATTTTTTGACACTGAGAATCACAATTGTGTTAAATGTAAGAAACCTCTCTACAGGTGTAGAGTTGTTTTTGTTAGTTACATTTCTGCTCAAAAAGAATGTGTCTTCTCCAAAATCTAAGAGTTCCAACGTAATGTTTCAATTGCTCTGATTGTTTTTTATTTCATCAGTCAGTTTCTTAAAGGACTGTGTTAATATCATCACTGTTTTTTATTTATCTATATTTCTTGTATCTGATGATCTACTTTAAGGTTGTATTTTTATGTGGAAATATATTTAAGATAGAGTACCTAAGATTTAACACTCATGCATGCACATACACACACACCCTACCTTATTTCTAAAGAAAAAAATTATTATAAAAGCATTTTATTATTTAAAAATATAGGGAATTGGGAGGAAAGTGACATCATGCATATGTCATAATGAGGAACACAGTCTTTCTTAAAAATAAATATTGAAAACTGAGGCTCTAATACAAATCTAGTCATAAATAGGGGCTTACATTGTCTGTAGTTCTTAACTGTTAAAATGTTTGCTTCTGAGTGCTTAAAGATGCAAGATGGCTGATATTTTATTGCAATATAATTCTTAAATCAGTTACAAAAATATTTTAACTAATATAGGTAAATTGGTAAAATTAATATTTTCATAATTGTCTGTTTTTCAAGATGAAGAAATGAAATATTGTGATGAAAGTTGATTCCATAAGTTTTGTCAACAATGAAGCATTATTATTGAGGGCACTTGTTGGGTTCTGTAAGTTATGACCATTGGTAAGCCTGGCTCCTCAAGTATCACCAACATTATATGGTGATAAGACAGAGCAAGTTTATTTCTTACCAAATTAAGAGAGAAAACCATCACATAAGACTTTACCAGTGCCTCAGAGAGGAGAAGAAACATGTGATTTATTGAGCATTGGAAAAGTATGACTTTCAAAATAAGGACTTGATACAACAGTCCAGGATGAGTAGAAATAACAAAGTAAAGATATTGAGGAAAATGATTTAAAAAATCTTAAAGAATAAACTGTCTATTGATGGTTCCTGTTGAAAAGTTGATGAGACTTTCCTAATGATACTGCAATGATTAGTCAGACACATGTTTGAGCTATTTTGATTCTCAGTATCCTGCTCAGTGTAGAGATAGACTGTTTGTTTCTCAATATTATTCCCTTATTTTTCCTTTGTATCAATGTCTTCTTGTGCCAACATACTTTTAGTATATTTTAGAGTTTATAGACTCCACTGCTCCTTAAACATTGCTCTTTCCTTACAGAAGATGTTAATCCACTCAGTTGCAATTCTCCTTTTCAACTTATGCCTCCAGATTCAGTAAGTTCTACAGATCAAGTCATCAGTGCCAACCCAGGTCCAAGACACATGGCCTTGTTATGATGACATGACATTGACACTGATTTACTCCTGTATACTGATCTTTTCCCATATCTCTTGCTTTCAGATATGTTCCAGATCAAGTGACATATTCTGTTAACTTCTAGTACATGTCCCAGGTCCTTATATGAAACTTTTTTCCCTCTCTCACTTTAATTACTTCCATTTATTTAATTTCTCACAATCGTTCCTTGGCTTGCTCTCTTTGTCTCTGATTCTTCATCCACCAGCCCCTTCCCTGCTCTCCTTTCACTGTAATCCATATACACTTCATGTAAAATCTACTGTAAGTATTATAATTTTCCCAACTTTCTGGATCCTGAGGCTTATCTCGTACTCTGAACAATAGTCAGACTGGTTCAACAAACCAATTATCAACTGAATCAAGGAAATGCTTTGTTATTTGTGTTTAGAGTTTTATTGAAATGAAATATTCTGCTTGATAATTTTTTCAACTCTTCACCTATTTACATGATTTTATCAATAAGTAACAGATATATATATATGCTTGTTTACTTGTTCAGTCTTAGAATGCACACTTTCTATTTACCAGTAATCCTGAAACATGTAGTTGAGATTTTAAATCCATCACTATGAATTGCTCTGAAACTTATTTAAGCATTATATTTTTATAAATAACACAGGAGCCCTGGAGTGATTCTGTTCTGCGTATCTGTTCTTGAGAGCAGTAGTTGATTATCTCTGTCCTCCTTCTCTCCCCACCTGAGAATGTGATACCACCCCATGGAAGTTTCGATGGACATAGACAAGAGGCCCCCTGAGACCCCAGAACTACCTTTTCGGTTGTGAACTAAAGGCCGACAAAGATTATCACTTTAAGGTGGATAACAATGAAAATGAGCAGCAGTTATCACTGAGAATGGTCAGTTTAGGTGCTAGTGCCAAGGATGATCTGCATATAGTGGAAGCAGAGACAATGAATTATGAGGTCAGTCCAATTAAAGTGACACTGGCAACCCTGAAAATGTTTGTATAGCCAATGGTTTCCCTTGGGGGCTTTGAAATTACACCACCTGTGTTCTTGAGTTTGAAGTGTGGCTCAAGGCCTTTGTATATCAGTGGCCAGCACTTAGTAGCTGTGGAGGAAGACACAGAGTCAGAAGATGAAGAGGAAGAAGATGTGAAACTCTTGAGCATGTCTGGGAAGGAGTCAGTCCCTGGATGTGGTAACAAGGTTCCACAGAAAAAAGCAAAACTTGCTGCCAATGAACATGATGACAATGAGGATGATGATGATGATGATTTTGATGAGGATGAAGCTGAAGAGGAGACTTCAGTGAAGAAATCTATACAAGATACTCTATCCAAAAATACACAAAAATCAAACCAGAATGGAAAAGACTCAAAACCATCAACACCAAGATCAAAAGGTCAAGAATCCTTCAAAAAATAGGAAAAAACTCCTAAAACACCAAAGGGACATAGCTCTGTAGAAGACATTAAAGCAAAAATGCAAGCAAGTATAGAAAAAGGTGGCTCTCTTCCCAAGTTGGAAGCTAAATTCATCAATTATGTAAGAGTTGATATTTAACTGTCCTTTTTATAATGCAAAGTGAGAACTTTCCTTCCTTGTTTGATAAATGTTGTCCAGGTTCCATTGCCAAGAATGTGTTGTCCAAAATGCTTGTTTAATTTTTAAAGATGGAGCTCCACCCATGCTTGGTGTAAGTGTGTATGGAATGTTATTCTAGGATATAGTGGTGATCAGACATGGAGATGGTGGGAGATCAATGCATGTGAAATAAACTCTGTATTTTAATAAAGCAAAATAACCAAATAAATAAACAAATAACACAGGAAAAATGATTCCTTGTTCTCTGCAATAATGTATTTGACTTTTAAAAGTGCTCAGAGTTTCTACACATTGGATACAAGTTGCCTCATTCATTCCCCAGGCGGCCTGTGGAGAAGGCCAAGTGGGAGTGAGGACCCTCTATAGAGGATAACTCTACATAGAAAATGTTGTTACAGCTGCAAAAATAGATGGTCTCTCCAAATTCCAACAACAAATGTCTCAGTTCTAGGGCTGTATATTAAATAATTGCTTTAAAATTAAAAACCTTTAACAAAGTTGGGTTTGTATGCTGTTCTCTAAATTTTGAGAATTTTCCTTCACTGGCAAAAAATAAAAATGAGTAACATAGCTACTTTGAGGATTTTATAGTATTCTAATTTGAAAAGTTTGGATGCAGTTTAGAAAAGCAATGCATTTCTGCCTCAAATTTATGTGCCTTGATATCTTCAAAAATATGCAAGTGAGGAGGATCCAAGATGGCGAAGGAGATGGAGCCAAAGACCTTGTGAGCTCCTGAACCAGAGACCCTACAGAGAAGCTGGAGACATGCATGGCTGAGTCCAGGGACAGAAATGGTAACAAATGGAAATATGGGAAGAAGACAAAGGGATGAAAACCACCTCCCCCCAAAAATAAAGTAGTATAGGATTTAGAGTTAAATGAAGAAAATGGATACCCACATCCAGACTTCAACAAAACAAAGAAAAACTATACCAAGGAATCCAAAGAATACCCCACAAGAACACCCAGAAAGAAGAAATTCTACAAATAATTAATGAGAAGTTCAGAGATGCTACTAGACATGGTCAACCAAAATGTACAGGAGGCACTCAAGAAATTCCAAGAATACAAAACTAAATAATATGAGAAAACACAGAAACAAATAAATAAATCATAGGAGCCCTAAATAAAACCAAACTGAAACAATGATCACCATAAATAGAGAGATAAATGAATTAAGGGCAAAAATTGACAATATTAAAGAGGAAGTAACCCAGGACATGGAAAACCTCAGAGAAAAGAGTGAAACAGAAATATAAAACACAATGGAAGGCTACTCCAGCAGACTAGAACAAGCAGAAGACAGAATCTCAGAACTTGTAGATGAAATGGTAATTAGATGAAAAACTGAAGAGCTATTAGTCATACAACTCAAGTCCTGTGAGAGGAATATGCAAGAAATCACTGACTCCATCAAAAGACCAAACCTGACACTCATGGGCATTGAGCAAAGAGAAGAGGTGGAAACAAAAGGAATGCATAATATATTTAACAAAATAATAACAGAAAATACCCAAATCTAGAAAAAACTATGCCCATTTAGGTACAGAAAGTCTCCAGAACACCTAATAGACATGACCAAAATAGAACTACCCCATGACATATTATCATTAAAGCAACAAATACAGAGACTAGAGAAAAAACAAATAGCATACAAAGGTAAACCCATCAAAATCACAGCAGACTTCTCAACAGAAACATTAATTCAAGAAGAGCATGGAGTGAGGTTTTCTAAGCACTGAATAAAACTAACTTCAATCCTAGTTTACTCTACCCAGCAAAACTATCATTCAAAATAGATGCAGCAATAAAAGTCTTCCAGGATAAGCAGAAACTAAAACAATATATGACCACCAAGACACCACTACAAAAGATTCTCCAAGGAATTCTGCACACAGAAAATGAAATCAAACAAAACCATGAATGGGTAGGCAATACCAAATCACTGGAGAAGAAAAGGCAAGAGTAATATTGATTCAGCTACACACAATCAAACCCTTAATCAACAAAGACAACTACATGAAGGGATACACATATTTATCAATACTAACATTAAATGTTAATGAACTAAATTCCCCCATCAAAGGACACTGATTGACAAACTGGGTTAAAAAGGAAGATACAACAATCTGCTGCCTACAGGAGACCCCCTCATTGACAGAAACAAGCACTGGCTGATAATGAAAAGCTGGAAGAAGATTTACCAATTCAATGGTCCCTGAAAACAGGCAGGGGTAGCAATACTTATCTTGGACAAAGTAGACTTCAAACCTACATTGACCAAATGAGATAAAGAAGGACACTTCATACTAATAAAAGGTTTATACACCAAAAGGAAATAACAATTATCAACCTATATGTACCCAAAGTCAATGCACCCAATTTCATCAATCATACTCTGAAGGACCTAAAAACATGTATAACCTTCAACACAGTGATAGTAGTAGACCTTAATACCCCCCATCACCAATAGATAGGTCATCCAAAAAAAAATCAATAAAGAAATCTTAGAACTAAATCACATGATATATCAAATGGACCTAGCTGATGTGTACAGAATATTTCATCCAACTTCTGCACAATACACATTCTTCTCAACAGCCCCATGGAAACTTTTCCAAAATTGATTATAGATTAGGGCACAAAGCAAGTCTCAGCAAATATAAGAAAATAGAAATAATCCCATGCATTCTATCTGACCACAATGGATTAAAACTAGAAATCAACAACAAAAGCAACACTAAAAAACATGAAAACAATTGGAAACTGAACAACACATTGCTCAATTATGAATGGGTCATCAATGAAATAAAAGAGAAAATTAAAATTAAAAGAAAATTAAAAGGTTTCTGGAAGTTAAAGAAAATGAAAACACGACCTACCAGAACCTATGGTACATAGTCCTGAGAGGAAACTTTATAGCCATGAGTGCATATATTAAAAGGACAGAAAGATCTCAAATCAATGACCTAATTCTACAGCTCAAACTCCTAGAAAAACAAGAACAAGCAAATTTTGAAACAAACAGAAGGAAAGAAATAATAAAAATAAGGTCTGAAATCAATGAAATAGAAACAAAGAAAACCATACAAAGAATCAATTAAACAAAAAGCTGTTTTTTTGAAATAATAAATAATGTTCACAGACCCCAGGCAAACGTGACTAAAATGAGGAAAGAAAAAACCCAAATCAGTAAAATCAGAAATGCAAAAGGAGAGATAACAACAAACACCACAGAAATCCAGGAAATCATCAGAGACTACTTTGAGAGCCTAAACTCTAATCAATTTGAAAATATTGAAGAAATGGACAGATTTCAAGAAACAACCACCCAAAACTGAACCAAGAAGATATTAAGTACCTGAATAGATCTATAACACAAAAAGAAATTGAAGCAGCAATCAAGAGCCTCCCAAAAAAGAAAAGTCCAGAACCTGAGGGATTCACTACTGAATTCTATCAGACATTTAAAGAAGAACTAATACCAACTGTCTTTAAACTGTTCCATGAAATAGAAAGGGAAGAAACACTACCTAAATCATTTTATGAAGCCAATATTACTCTCATCCCAAAACCAGACAAAGACACCTCCATAAAGGAGAACCATAAGCTAATTTCCTTAATGAATATCGATGTAAAAATCCTCAATAAAATAATGGCAAACCGAATCCAACAACACATCAGAAAGATCATACAACATGACCAAGTCGGCATCATCCCAGGGATGCAGGAGTGGTTCAACATACTCAAATCTATAAATGCAATACGGCACATCAATAGAAGCAAAGACAAAAACCACTAGATCATCTCAATAGATGCAGAAAAAGCCTTTGACAAGATCCAACACCTCTTTATGATAAAAGCTCCAAGAGAAGTAAGAATAGAAGGAATGTACCTCAACATTGTAAAGGAATGTACCTCACCAGCCAACATCATACTTAACAGTGAAAAACTGAAACCATTCCCCTTAAAATCAGGAACAAGACAAGAGTGCCCACTATCACACTCCTATTCAACATAGTACTAGAATTTCTAGCCAGAACAATTAGGCAAGAAGAAGAAATCAAAGGAATACAAATAGGTTAAGAAACTGTCAAAATATCTTTATTTGCAGACAATATGATCCTATACCTTCAAGACCCAAAAATCTCTACCCAAAAACTCTTAGACACCATAAACAGCTACAGTAAGGTAGGAGGGCACAAAATCAACTTACAAAAATCATTAGCTTTTCTGTACACCAACAATGAACAAACAGAAAAGGAATATATGGAAAGAATTCCATGCACAATAGCCTCAAACACCTAGGAGTAAATTTAACAAAAGATGTGAATGACTTCTACAAGGAGAATTACAAGCTCCTGAAGAAAGAGATCAAGGAAGATTACAGAAGATGGAAAGATGTCCAGTGCTCATGGATTGGTAGAATCAACATATTAAAATTGGCTATACTACTGAAAGCAATCTTCATGTTAATGCAATTCCCATCAAAATCCCCATGACTTTCATCGCAGAGATTGAAAAATCCACTCTAAAGTTTATTTAGAAATAAAAGAATCTGTGAATACCCAAGCAATACTCAGCAAAAAGAGCAATGCTGGGGGTATCACAATACCCAACTTCAAACTATATTACAAGCAATAGCAATAAAAACAGCATGGTACTGGCACAAAAACAGACATGAAGACCAGTGGAACAGAATAGAAGATCCAGATATGAATCCACACAACTATACCCACCTCATTTTTGACAAAGTTTCCAAAAACTTATGATGGAGACAAGACAGCCTCTTCAACAAATGTTGCTGGGAAAAGTGGTTACCTGTCTGCAAGAAACTGAAACTAGATCCATGTCTATCACTTTGTATTAGTATCAACTCAAAATGGATCAAGGAACAAAATATCATACCTGAAACTCTGAAGTTGGTACAGGAAAGAGCAGAAAACACTCTGGAACTAATAGGTATAAGCAAGGACTTCCTCAGTTGAACCCCAGGAGCCCAGCAACTAAGAGAAAGGATGGACAAATGGCACTTCATTAAATTATAAATCTTCTCCACAACAAATAAATGGTCTCTAAGCTGAAGAGACCATCCACAGAGTGGGAGAAAATATTTGCCAGTTATACATCAGACAAGGGACTGATAACCAGAATATACAGGGAATTTAAGAAACTAAACTCTCCTAAAATCAATGAACCAATTAAAAAACTGGCAACTGAATTTAACAGAACTTTCTCAAAAGAAGAAATTCAAATGGCAAAAAAGCACATGCAAAAATTCTCACCATCTCTACCCATAAAGGAAATGCAAATCAAAACCACATTAAGATTCCACCTCACCCCTGTTAGAATAGCCATCATCAAGAACACCACCAACAACATGTGTTGGCGATGATGCAGGGAAAAAGGAACCCTGATGCACTGCTGGTGGGAATGCAAGTTGGTGCAAACACTCTGGAAAAAAATTTGGAGACTTCTTAAAAATCTAAACATAGACCTGCCATATGATCTAGCAATCCCACTCCTGGGGATATACCCAAAGGAATGTGACACAGGTTACTCCAGAGGCACCTGTATACCCATGTTTATTGCAATGCTATTCACAATAGCCAAGTTATGGAAACAACCAAGATGCCCCATTAATGACAAGTGGATCAAGAAAATGTGGTACTCAGCCATGAAGTAGAGTGAAATCTTATCAGTTGCAGGTAATTAGATGGAACTAGAGAACATCATTCTGAGCGAGATCAGCCAAGCTCAGAAGAACAAAAATCGTATGTTCTCCCTCGTATGCAGACTTTAGATCTAGGGCAAATGTAGCCATGTGGTTTACTGGGATTACATATCAAGGGAGATCACATATAGGTGATATAGAAATAGGTAGAAAACTCAAAACATGAAAGATTTTGATGTCCCCCCTCCAGAGGAACTAATACAGAAACCTTAAAGTGACAGAAGTTATCATGAGGAGGGGATCAGTAACTAGTGTAAAAATCAGTTAGAGATGAATCAACATGGGTCATAGCATGTATACATGAAAGCAATGCTAGGAATATTTCTGTATAGCTATCCTTAACTCAACTAGCAAAGACACTTTGTCTTCCTTATTATACTTGTCTCTTTTCTTCAACAAAATTAGTAATAGAGGCAGAAAAGGGTCTGCCTGGAATTGAGTGGGGCAGGGGGAAAGTGTGGGGGAGGGGGACAGGGGGGAGAAATGACCCAACCAACAATGTATGCACATGTGAATAAATGAATAATAATAAAAAAAATTTAAGTGACAATGAGTAATTTCCCATTGTTTTATCAATGACTTCATCAAAGATTCTAAATTTTGAGCAAATGTTCTCAATTTTGGAAAATTTTAATGAATTAACTGATGATATTCTATAGCCCACTGCAAAGCCTTAATATAGTTTGAGATTTTTTTTATTTTACTATTGTCCACTGTGGCCTCATACATTAAGGTCCTTACTTCTAATTGTTATTCTGAGCACATAGCTCACTTGATGTGCTCAGAAAATCAGGCTGGACTTCTCTCTGAAATGTGTGCTGGGTACATTAAAAAACAATGATGGCAATTACATGATAAATTCTTGATATTCTTCTTTCATGTATTTATAGCATCTATCTAAAAAGCTATTATGAAAATAAATGTATGCCTCACAGCTTACAGTTTAGAAGCAGTGCCATTTATCCAATTGTGCACTTATTATTCATAATAGTTACAAGCGCACCACTCTGCTCATTGTGATGTGATTCTAGATGCAAACCAAAATCTCTCTAGATGCAGAAAATTGTGTCTGTAGAAGTAAAGTTGCTCAAGAACAGTTGTAAATTCAACATTAAAGTATTCACAAGTGTGGACTATTGTGGGGAAGGGCACCCACTGTCATACTAAAATTTAGCAGTGGCATTTATGTTGCTAGGCAGGAGTCTCCCAAAGGCAGGCCACAGGTATCACCATGGAGTTCCATGAAGGAAAAGGTTGGAAACAGCTATTTCTATTGTTGATCTCAAAGTGCACAGACTCCTGAGACTAAGCTCCTTGATCATGAAAGGAAAGCATACCAGAAAGGTACCTGCTGTGACTTTGACTCTTGGGGGAAGCAGACAGCAGCGTGTATGGTTTAAAAAGGAAAAAGCCATGAAAATAGTCCAAGAGAGGGGACAGCACAGTCAAGGGCCCCAAGATAGTTCACTCCTTCTTGTTTCTCCTATTGTACCCAGCTGACACACGGAGTGATTGACTAATGTTCTTCTTTGAGCTTCTGCCTCTTGGATTTCAAGACTGTGACCTGACCACCAAAGAAAATGGACCAAAGGAGCTTGGAATCAAGTTTATTGCCTCAATTCCTAATTTTACATTCTAAAAATTTACCTTTTAATTCCAGAGATAAATATCTTATTGATTCTCTTGACTAACTTTATGCCTTTAGTTTTCTGGTACCTACAGATGAGATCTGGACATGAAGTAGTTGTTAATATGGCCACCCGCATGTGATGGGATAAAGTCTTCTGATATCCAACCATCTTCCACAAGAAATACATTTAAAGGGTCCAGTCTTGCAGGAGTTCCTGAAAATATTAATTAAAAAAATTCTAAGCATGTGATATACCACTGATATTTAAAAAATAAGTTTCAAAGTACAAATTTTTAATCTAACAAGTTACTGAGAATGTCTTTGGGTCATTTCATGTGACAGATAGCAGGGCTGTCTGTGTTTGGAACACTGATGTGGCATGTTGCATGCACATATAGCAAAGAAACCATCAGGCAATGAGAACCACAATGCCAATGGTGACTCTAAGAATCTCATTCTACATTACTCTGTCATGGACAGTCTTCCCTCGGAACACAATGGCTGCTTTTTCCTTGAAAAGTCAAAACAAGTTTCTAACTTTGAGTGTAATTTTCTTTCTTTCTGGGAAATATTGCTTTTTTAGATATCACTATTATCTAGATGAGCTATGCAAAGATGCTTAACTTATGCTCCCCATTCAAAACTCCCTCATGATATTTACTATTAATTACTTTGTCTTTTGTTTAACTCTTAACACCCATGAGAATTTGGATGCCATGCTTATAAAAGCATCTTTACATTATTTTTCAATTTTGTACTTTCCGGTGAGAATGTCAGTTTATTTAATTGTGATGCTGTAGCCATGTGTCTTTATGAAATCTATTCCTGAATTAGCTAAGTGTGACCACCTGTTATATTAAACATCAGAATTTCAGAAATCTAAAGGATCCATTGTTAACTTCTTTCTCACACAATAGTGCAGTACAAATTTAGTTTGATGGATTGGAGTGATGTCCAGACTCATGCCATGTACCTGGGTTCTCCAGCAGCATATTGGGTAGCCCTCATATTGACAGCCAGAAGCCAGGTGGAGAGACTTGGTGAGAAACATAGCTCCTCAGTTCACCCCACAGTCACAACAGGCTTCATCTCTGAAGCCTGGCTTTTTCCTTATAGAAAAAAAAAAGTGCACTATGAACTTGTTATTTTTTAGGCTTATTTTCTTACATGTTATACTCTCGTTTAGTGCTCTGGTGCTCCTATCTTACTGTGGGAAGTCATTTATGAAGTGTCATTTATGAAGCCATAGTGTATTTTGATCTATGCAGAACTTGAGGTATTTTCTCACCAAGCACTTGGAACTGTTCTTGTTCATTGTCTTCCTTTCACTCTCTGCGGTCTCAGCCATCCTCTACAGGCTAGTCATACCGTGCAGTCCTTTACGGTGGTGCCCTTGTGACAGTGGGATTGTGATTGGAGCTGTGATCGTACTTTTGGGGAGCTGGCACCTTAGTGCAATTTTGACTGTAGAAGCAGCAAATAGTTCAAAAAGTTAAACTATGAATTTGCGGTGTTAGACTTTTGATATTTGAGCTATTGCCTTGATGATTTTAACATGAATTTCAGTTAATTTTCTGATAGTTTGATTTGGAGAATTTCAGACATCACACTTATTTATTTTATTCAGTATTCAGACATTATACTTAGGGCCTCTTTAAAATTGAAGCCGATATTTTAAAATATAACTTAGCTAGATTTAAGCTGTTTATCTAAAAATAAAAAATAACCCAAGGACTTAATTGTTTCATTAATTAGCTTTTCAGAGTGATGAGGTTGAGGCCTGAAAAATGTTAAACAGTTTTGTTTTATGCAGTTTTAAGTTGAAAAATACAACTATAAAATGGAGAATTGACATAAATTTAGTTAAAAAAGTGTCCGATGATCTTCAACAGGAGGTGGAATGAACAAACAATAATACTACTCAGTTTTTTTTTTTTTGAAATGAACAGTGGGTGGTAGGTGAAAAATAAAAATAGGAAAGGTCAAGTATAGAAAGAATTTTGAGCAAAATTAGGTACGTGTCTGGATCCATCTTTTCATTGTTACCTTCATCAAGAAGAGTGTATTTATAATATCACATATGCTATACTTAATAATTCTTAGAATAATTTTCCTATCAGTAATTAGTTTTAGAGACACTACAAAGGATCTGTGTATTTCAAAGCTAAATCCAAGATACTTGAGGCCAAGTTTACATAAAAGAAAGAAAAACTGGAGACTTTAATAGGCAGCATTGCAGTTTAGTGGCATGATTTGACATGGCAAAATGTAGTGTGATAAATAGAATTTAATGGAAACATGGAACATCGGAGTGAAGGGGAGTGATGGTTTAACAGGATCTACCACAAGGCCATACTCAAACTGGTCAGTGCAAAATTGAATTATTAGACATCAGTGTGAATGACTGACCTTCTTGTCAATAAAGTATGTTTTTTCAAACACTGAAATAATGTGAATCACATCTTTTGTTCTGTAATTTTATTTGCCATAAGAAGTCATTTGGATCAACCAGCACAGTGAGACATGGCTGCAATTCCAAGAAAGTCTAAGATAGGAGAACATGAGTTCAAGTCTAGCCTAGAATATGTAATGGGCCCTTGATGAAGGAGAGAGAGAAGGACTAATTGGTTCAATATGATATGCACTCTTAAAGTCAAAGATTATATATAATCTAGGGATTACATATTCATGGATCATACATATATTACAGATACGTAGGTGCTATGTAAAAATATGCAGAAATTTTTGGCCTAAACTGCAACCAGAAGAGAGGGTTGCTGGTGGCCAAAAGTGACAGCATAATCTTCAAAAATAGAAACAATGTTATACAGTGGTTTAACAGAGGGAAGATGGGGAGCAATGCTGATGCAGGATGATAGATTGATTGTCATATACTGAGAACTTTTTAATATGAGGTATATTAATCTTCCCAAACTAGGGAAATACTCTATTGTACCTTTGGCCACTACTAGCATAAAAAAGACCAGACTGTTCTTATCAGTTAAAAACTACAATATTCATGTAACAGGTACATTAATATATCATTACTTATTGGGAAAAATATAAATTTTAATATTTTTCCAATAAATACATCCTTAAAATGTAATGCAAAATCTGATCTTTATTGACTAGCAAATCACTTAAAAATAAATTGCTAGAATGCATACGTTTACCCAATTAGAGATTATTGCTATGCCATTATTTAATATTTTAAAATATTTCAAGATTTTAACTTCAAACATGCATCTAGCTTTGTCTCCTCTTCTTCACCATCTCCTTTTTATAAGCAAAAAGAATCTCCAAATTTTTATGCATTCAACCTTGGAGAGGCAGCTTGAATTTACTTTTAAGGATATATCTGTTATCCTTACCTTTGATAAAGTTCCCTCTTTGAAGAGAGAGATGAGTTAAAATATACAGTCAAGGCATTTTTTAGTCCTTAGCAAATTGTTGTTTCCTTATATAAATGCTCCTTCATTTGGGACATAGATAATGAAATTAATAAATATACAATATATTTGTTTGTATTTTAATATAAAAATCTATTTAAATAGCCTCATTTCTAAATATATATACAGTAAAATACATTTTTGTTCAGTTGTCATGTGTAAAACAATAAAGCTCAACAACTCAAATAAATGAAACTTTAATAGCAAACTCTTACATCTGTTTTAGTACACACACACTCACACATGCTCACATGCATATACAGGTAAACACACACATATGTTTATACTTGTGTGGTTTGGTGTGCTCTTAAGCATACACATTGGATGCTACATCATAGGAATGTACCACATTTTCTGTCCATTTGCTTACTATGTACTGTTCACTACTAGGTTGTTAACATTTGTGTTATTTTCTCTTTTGCTCGAACAAATAGCCTTATACATTCTCCTCACATTCATGCTCCCAGGTGTCTCCCTGGAGGGGAACTACAATTATAATTATGGGGTCAGAGGATATATCAGCTTTAGTGCATTCTTATGAATTATCCTTCAAAGTGACAGATCAGTTTACATCTGCATCATCACCAGTATTTACCTCTGTTAAAGAGCTCATTTATGTCAACAACAGGAGAAAATGTTAGCTCATTACAATTTTAGTGTCTAATGTTCTTTTGTCTAATGAAATTGAGCAACCATCCATTCTTTGAGAATTGTCTGCTCATAACTTTTGCCTACTATTCAGTTCATTTTATGTGATCACTTCTAATTAATTTAAAATGCTACAAGACACAATTCTAGATTTAAGTCACTTGTTTATTTACATGTTGAGCATATTTATTTCATTTTTCTTTCAGCATTTGCCACTAACAGTGGTGTGTTTTGTGTTAAAATGTTTTTAAATTATACTTAAAATTTATTAATTTCACTTTATTCTGTATGATAACTTTGAGGGCTTAAGAAATATATTAACCCATAGTACTGTTTTTTTTGATAATTTATTACTTTGTTTTCTTTGCTTATGTCAGTATGTATAAAATTAACCCTTTCAACATAAATTCCCTTAGAAATGTGTAATCCAATTATTTACAATTTATTAGGGAATTTATCAGATTTATTTAATATTATAATTCTTGCCTTAATGCATTGGTTGTTAAATCACTCACAGAGCCTCTCTTTATTTCACCTTGTTTATACAGTTGAGTGGGATGAATGCTAAGACTATACAGAGCAGCAAACTATAATAATAATAATTATTTACAGAATCATATTGTTAATGGTAGCATTAACAATTATCCTCTCACGATTTTATTTATGAAGTTGATTTATAAAGAAAATTTTTGTTGGAATTCTTGGGAATGATAATTTTCTACAAGGATCAATGTAAGGTGAATAAGGTTATACAAGACATTATCATCCTGAATTTGAGCCACAAGCATATTATGAACTCATGGTATATTCTATCACACATGTGTGTATACAGAAGACTTTTGTTGGGGTAAGAAGGAGACACTAATGACACTCGTGAAACTCTTGCCAAGAGTAGCTGAAAAGGTCTAATAAAACACATTTTTGTCAAGGCCCAGAATCTGTTGAAATGCAAAAGAGCCAGGGTGAAGTCAATCTCCCTCCCTGCAACTTCCCCCATTGGTTTTGATCACCACTGAGAGAGGAATTTTTACCCCAGAATAATCAAGAAGTTTCTTGAGGACAAGAAACCCAATGATGTTTTTTGGCCATCTCTCATGGTTAGAGAGGCAAATGTGAAGACATTAGACTCTTGCTCCAGCATTGTGACAAATTCCACATTGGCACAGGAGGGAATATGCAAGTTAAGCTGTTCCACTGAGAGAGGCATATCAGAGATTTGGATGCTTGAAAGCATCCAGCAGGAGGGTTGGGTGAGCAAGTAAAGGCAATCAGCCTGAACCGTAGCCTTCAGTTGTGGCACATTTTCCAGGGCCGACTTCCTTGATGTGGAAGGGGGAATTGTGCACCTGCATCAGACACCACACTTGTGGATGCTAAGGATTCCCAGGTTTCTGGCAGCACAGCATCACTCACACAAAGTGCCCCCCACATTTTGGTGTTTATTATAGAAGTTTACCTGGTATTTATTCAAGCTTTCTGTGAGTCACGGACTTTGTCAAAGAATGCATTGTCCAAGCCAACATCATAGCCAAATTAATGAGAGAACCACTGAAGTTTCCAGAGAAGAGCTCCAGTTTTGAGTCTTATTATACACTGTTTGCACAGCACACCAAGGGGATTTCTGAGTCTGTCACATGACTCTTCCAGAGGACAGCGTTTCACCTATCAAAAACACTTGAGGACTTGCTTCATTAGCCTATCCAAAGGTGCATTTCCTCTGTGAAAATTCATCACACAAGATGGAGTCATTGATGCACCATCCCCCTGAAATGGAACACAGAGGCCATGGGAAGGGCACCCCTCAGGTCCTCTATGTCTGCTCCAGGGATGACCTCACTGAACCAAACCTAAAAACAGCTTATGTTCTTTGATTATTGGTTCTGTTTGCACCTGAAGTTGCCAAAGATGACCTTAAGACTACTTACATCAGGTACATAGTAAACCCTGTACTTGGTAACAGAGCTTACTAGTTTCCGCAAGCTCCACATGTGCAAATGAACACTCATCCAAAAACCCTCCCCCTTTCCTTTGTTCTCCAGACATACCAGGGGCCACTGGAGCCTGTGCATGTGTGTCTCACATCCTGTTCTTGGTTTCTTTTCCTCTACAGGAGATTCACCTTTGCACTGTCTTTTAACTTTGATGTCTCCTCCAAAGTTGGCTCAGTATTATTATCTGTACCCAGGAGGACACCATCAGCTGTGTGTGCACTGAACTCAGACGCTAGCAGGACAAGTCCTAGCCTTTTTAGGAAAAGTGAGGTTTGTTGTTGTCCTCACTGTGTGGGCCAGGGTGTCATCATCAGATACAAGGGTCAGACAGGTGCCCTGTGCTGCTACCTCTGTGCTTTCCTTCTGGATGCTTGCAAGAGTTTTGGTGTAGTTCCTGCAGGCTTGGTACCATCACAGTCCAGTGGTGACTACAGAGACCATGTACTTACCACCGCGAATGATTCTTTGCCTTATTCACTACCTTGGCTTCAGAATACTGTATACTTTCATAAGTAAAATACCTTTTAAAAAGGTTGCTTTTCAAAGGAAAACAAAGAAGCTTTCTAAATAATACGGAATTATTTTCTGAGCAAGGCTGAGGATGCAGTTGTAATTACAGACAAAACCCTGCAGGATGTAACATTACTAAGGTGTGTGTGCCTTTTATGTCTCAGCAAGTCAGCAGGAGAAGAAAGAAATGGCATAAAAAGACTAATTCAGGATGAGGTTTAGCAGATGTGAAACATGGAAGAACAGGAGGCCAAAAGTTGACTGTTGGCAAGCTGCTGCTTGTAATCATGAGGGAAGATGAGGCTATGGGAGGGCTGAGGATATATATGTACACATACATATGTGAAACCTGAATAACTTCCTAAAACAACTAATTCATGGTTTGGTCACATTTAAAAATGAAATAAGCAAATTTTTCAGGCTCAAGTGATATTTCTCTTAATCCATTTAGTAGTGAGTCAATTGCATTTTTTCTTGAGATAGCTTTGATATGCTCAGTCTAATCATTTGCCTTTATCTAAATTCAGTCTGCTCAGTCACTTCAGGTCTGTTTGAAGAGGTTCTTTTGCTCATTTCCCAGTACCCTTCACATTCTCCATGGAGCTTATTTCCATGTACTTTCTTTCTTCTCAACTTACAACTCAGGTTGTAGTCTTCTGTTCTTTAATCAAATTCTGTCCTCTAAATTTTCACTATAATCACCCTTAGTCAGCTTAGCTGCAATGGCAGAATACAATGAACTTGGCAGCTGAAACAACAGAAATGTGTCTCTCACTGTTCTGGAGGCTGGAAGTCCAAAATCAAGGTTCTAGAGATGGTCTAGCTTTTGTTCTGAGGTTGTTTCTCTTGGCTTATGGTGGCACCTTCTCCAGGTGTGCTCATATGTGCTTTTCTTTATACCCATGCAAAAAGAAAAAAAGTGAGTTTTGGTCTCTTCCACTTGTAGGCACTGATCTCATTACAGGGGCCTCACTCTCATGATTTCATCCAAACCTAATTATTGCCCAAAGTTCTCACCTTCAAATACTAACTCATAGGTGGTTTGAGCTTCAATATTTAAATTTTTGAGGACTCACATTCAATCCCTAAAACACTATCTTAGGAATTTGTGTGATTGCTATGAATTTTGTAGATTCTAAATAGCTATCAACTCAATTATCATCATTAAAACTGGGATCCATCTATGCCTGTGCAGTATACAACAGACTGATCGAGTTAGCTTGGTCAGTTTAATGTGCTTAGTAAACTGGGTGCATTAGATAGATTGATGTACATGTTCCTTTGTAGGGAGAGGGCACCTGTTCAGTGTTCAATTTAGTCAAACTCATTTTATTTTTCTCCACACATTGTGTGGGTCATTGAACTATGTAATTTTTTTAACATTTTATACAACTGTTAAAGTCTTGATTCTGAGATTTACTGACACAAAGTGTGCCTGGGAGGATGATAGGGATAACAATTCAAAGCCAAACTAAGTGTAAAGATTGTAATGGGTACAAGTTGTTCAAATGCACTTGCTGAGAAAGTTGAAGAAGAAATGAAATATTATTCCCTCAATTGCAAGAGTCTGAAAATAAACTGGCTATATTTCAGTGAGAGTTGTATTGTTCACTCAAATACATATTCATATTTAATAAGGTTCTAAATTCATTGATATATCTGAAATACAATGTTTGATTAAATACAGTTGGTAACAAGAGTATTCTTTAATATTAATAAGTTATGTGAATGTCTATATGAAAATTTACCCCATGATTTGCATATCAGAAATAAGCATTCTGGAATTTCTTGTGAGCTTTCCTTAAGGTTCAACAATTAATTAAGACTTATCAAGGCTTAATTAAGTGATTAGATTGAAATGACTGATGAAAATTCAAGTGTTATCTCATCAATGTAATTCTTCAAGATTTAATATATGTACACACATTAAAATTACTTCTCAAACACACAACTGGTTGATTGCCTTGTTTCAGTTTAAGTAGTTGTTGACTCTACATTTTCAAGGACAGAATCTGATAAAGTGTAAAGATTTTTGTGACACAAATGTCCCCACATCTCTCCATCATTGTCAATGACTGTACTTGTACTATAAATGCCATGGATTGAGTCCTCTACCCATGTTCACCAGCAAGAAGCTCAAATGTAGCTTATTCTGGAAGGATTGTGGGTTTTTCTAGAGCACAAGCCAGGGAAGAGGATTCACCTGTGTCACAGCCAGGACCTGCCAGCTCCAGATGGAACTCTGGGGCCGGGGTTCCCTGTAGACAGCTCCCTTTCCCTCTTCACATTGATGAGATGTGGTCCTTAGTTCCCAAATACCCACACAATCCTTCATTTCATAAGTAATGTGCATCTGAAAACAGATAACTACTTTTAGCACCTTTATTGAAGTATTGATAAGGAAGGAGGGACACATGCATTAGAAGTTATTTTCTAGAACAAGGAAAACAAGGTTATGGTTCTTCATTGACTCATTCATTCACTGATTGAGTGCTTTCTATGAGACAGGACTTGGGGAACTCTAACAATGACCATTCTCAACATCTATAAAGAAACTTACCTGATAATTGTAAGATTGGAGTCACAGGCTTAGGTCAATAGTCAGACCCCTCTTATAAACTGTACGACCTTGAGTCAGTTATACAAATTTCATAAGCTTCAATAATATCTCCACTATTGTGTAGCAATAGTAATAATAATATTACTATAATATTAAGAATATTAGAAGTATGGATAAATGGGACTTCATAAAACTAAAAAGCTTCTGCACAACAAAAGAAATGGTCTCCAAACTGAAAAGACCACCCACAGTGGGAGAAAATATTTGCCAGCTATACATCAGACAAAGGACTGATAACCAGAATATACAGGGAGCTCAAAGAACTAAACTCTCTCCAAATCAATGAACCAATAAAGATATAGGCAATGGAACTAAACAGAACTTTTTCAAAAGAAGAAATTCAGATGGCAAAAACACATGAAAAAATGCTTATCATCTCTAGCCATAAAGGAAATGCGAATCAAAACCACACTAAGATTCCACCTCACCCCTGTTACAATATCCATCATCAAAAACACCACCAACAACATGTGTTGGCAAGGATGTGGGGAAAAAGGAACCCTAATCCACTGCTGGTGATAATGCAAGCTGGTGCAACCACTCTGGAAAAAAATTTGGAGGCTTCTTAAAAATCTAAACATAGATCTGCCATATGATCCAGCAATCCCACTCCTGGGGATATACCCAAAGGAATGTGTCACAGGTTACTCCAGAGGTACTTGCACACCCATATTTTTTGCAGTGCTATTCACAATAGCCAAGTTACAGAAACAGCCAAGATGCCCCATTACTGATGAATGGGTTACGAAAATGTGGTATTTGTACACAATGGAATTTTACTCAGCCATGAAAAAGAATGAAATCTTATCATTTGCAAGTAAATGGCTAGAACTGGAGAACATCATTATGAGCTAGTTAGCCAGGCTCAGAAGACCAAAAATCGTATGTTCTCCCTCATATGTGGACTTTAGATCTAGGGAAAATACAGTAATGAGGTTGAACTTACGTCACATTATAAGGGGAGAGCACACACAGGAGGCTTGGGGATAGGTAAGAAACCCAAAACACAATAGTATTTGATGTCCCCACTGCAGAGAAACTGATACAGAAAACTTAAAGCAACTGAGGTCAATATGAGAAGGGGATCAGGAACTAGGAAAAAGGTCAGTTAGAGATTAATCAACTTGGGATGTAACACATTTGTACATGGAAGCAATGCTAGGAATCTCTCTGTATAGCTATCTTTATCTCAACTAGCAAAATAACTTTGTCTTTCTTATTATTGCTTATACTTTCTCTTCAACAAAATTAGAGATAAGGGAAGAGCAGGTTCTGCCTGGAAGAAATAGGGGGTGAGGGGAGTGGGAGGGGGCGGGGAGTATGGGGGAGAAATGGCCCAATGTATGCACATTTGAATAAATGAATTAAAAAAAAGAATATTAAAAACTAAAAGAATATAAAGTATTCTTAGCATACATTCCATAAATATTACTGCTATCATTCTTTCTAGTCTTACTATTATCATAAGTGTAGTTGTTACATGAGAGATGCTGTGAAAATCTCTTACTGTGTTTTCCAATGACTTTTTGGTTGTATGCATCAGTAGGTTCAGTAACATTACTGGATATATCAGCAGGGAGCTCTCAGAATAGGATAGCTCAGGTAGCTAAAAAACCTTAGAATCAATGCTAACAATCCTAAGTTAACTAGAGGAATTTCCTAAGCTAACTCAGAAGATAAAGAATCACATCAATCCACAGTGTGGACAGTCTTAATCCACAGCAATAGTCACCCCATCAGCCTGCTTCTTAGTTATGCTGCATTTAGGGTTTCTCTCTTCTTTTTAGTCTTATTTTTTATTTTGATTAGCTAAACAAACAATGTTTTCACTTTGTCTCTGAAAACTTTGGCTTCAATTCATGCTCTGTCTCATTCTAAGGGAACTTAACTGCCATGAGTATGTGGCTTTGCCATATTAAGATTCTGGGCACTCAAATCCTGTTCCCTGTCCTTCTGTACACAGACTGACTCCACATACATCACTGAAGGGAAGGACGTGGTCAGGCTACAACTGCCACCTCCAAGAGTACTTCTTTCCCATAAGGCCCTGTTTTTATTCAGGAAATAAACTTTTTATTCCTGAATTCAACAATAATACAAATATTTACAAATTATGCACAATGAAATTCTATTCTGACAAGTTATATAAGATACAAAAATAGTAAAAAAAAAAAATCACTGTACCAAGTCAATTATGTGACACTTCATAGGTATACCTGGACAGTAATAGCTGTCTATATGGCACATGACCAGGCAAGCAGGAAGTTTGTGCTGAGTACATAAAGTAGGAATAATTATCCAGGAAAATGTTGCTGTGATTCAAATGAAACTGAAAATCCTTCACATCTAGAAAATGAATCAAAGCATCATGTTTTATGTACATTTGAGCCACTGACCACTTTTACAACAGGCAGCCTATCATTGATTTCTTTCATTTTATTTTCTTTTTTTGGAAAGAAAAAAATAACTACAAATTGAGTTTCCATATTGTTAAATGCTCACTAAAGCCCTGTGTAAGCCCTCCTGACACCAGTGTAAGACTCACAAGAGCCAACTGAGGTTCTTCCCCTCTCTGTTAATTCCCAGTACACTTAAAGTGCTATTATTTCTTGTCACATTTAAGAAGAAAAAGGACCAACTTATAAAAAGTACAATTTTATATCCTTAAACAAGGAACATGGAATGTAGCTATTTTATTTCTTTTATTTTGGCTGTACTGGGGTTTGAACTCATGGTCTTGAGCTTGCTAGGCAGGTGCTCTACCACTCAAGTCCCAGCCCCAGCCCTGTTATTTCAGCTTTTATTTTATTTCACAGTTCAAGAAAGGAAACATTCATGTGCAATATACTGGTATTGCTTCTTTTTGTTTTCCTTCTCTTTCTCTCTTCTCTCTCTCTCTCTCTCTCTCTCTCTCTCTCTCTCTCTCTCTCTCTCTCTCTGTTTCTCCTTCCCACCCTCCTTTTTTTTCCAACAAGGTCTAGCTCAGGAGATTGCTGATTTGTAATAGTAACCATAACATCTGTCTTTATTGTCAGGCTCCTTAAGAAAATCAACATGGACCATAAAATCATTAGTAAGGTTACAAGTCTTTTTATAGGACAACATATGTATTGTAATTATAAAGGTAAACTAGTTAGTAGTTGTAAAACATTGTCTAATTTTTAAAAACAAATACGTAAAAGAAAAGATAGATTCCAAGATGGCAGCTAGAGGGAGGAAGCAGAAAGTGTGCCTCCTATAGTGAAATATTGGAGAGATGCTGGCACACCTTGCAGGCAAAACCACTGAGAAGAGGCAAAACTTTGACCCCTCCACAGCTCCTGCTGTTGCAGAGAATCTCCTCTTCACGTTAAACAGAGAAACCAGCAGGGCCCCCGGGCTGCCAGTTGCCTGTGTCCAGACAGCTTAGGAAGATGTGGACAAGGTGAGCTTAGTGGTACCACAGTACTCCCACAGACAACCCTGGGCCAGATCAGCATAGCCCCCTGGACAGACCAACCTCCACCTGGGGAAAAAAGAGAAACTGAGTAATAAGCAATAAGAACAATAAAGACACATGGGAAAGAGAGTGGAAAGCACTGAGCACCGAAGAGGTGGGGGAGGGAATCCTTCTTAGAACTGTAAATAAACAACCTGGGCCTGGCCAGAGAGGCTCCAGAAGGAGAGGGGGTGCACCCAGCAACCAGGAGTGGGAAAGCTTGTGAGAGTGGCAGAGGGAGGAAAACTCCACAGGAGAGGGGGGTAGACCTACCTCCCACATGAGCTGTAAACAAACACAGTGGCTGGCAGGAGCAGCAGCACCACCCAGCAATCAGGAGCTGGAAAACTTGTAAAAGTGGTGGTGGGAGGAAAACTCCACAGGAGAGGGGGGAAGACCCACTTCCCACGTGAGCTGTAAACAAACACGCAGGCCAGAGAAAGTGGATTCAGGGTCACCTCCCCCAGTGTGCTTGGACAGGGGAAAGCTTGTAGCAGAGGTTCACGCACAGGAAAACTGAGAAAACAAAGCCTGCAGGGCCAGATGAGTGTTAAGCTCACCCCTGAGATCTGCATAAATAATGCCTCCAGCAACAGTAGGCTGAGAGCAGCGGGCAGGCAAGCCACAGCCGCAGATAGCCATTCACAGACCTGTCTCCAGACTCTTTTATTTTCTCTCTCCCTACCTTTGATGAGAAAACAACTGAACTACAACTACATGCTGAAAAACTTACTGAAACTGTATTGCATTTGAACTTGGGACACTTTGTGGGTGTCCCACACTTTTTGTGTGTGTGTGTGTGTGCAGTTTTTTTCACTTTTTGCATCCCCTTTGATGACACAAGTACAGAACAAATTCTGAGGCACCATCTCCAGGATTGGAGACTGAGACGGACACCAAAATTATTAATACTGAAACTTGCATTGAACTTGGAGGTTATTTTTTTTCTATTTTTCATTTTGTTTTATTTTATTTATATATATATATTTCTTAAATTTACTTATTTTTTAGTTTTATTCTTATCTTTATTCTTTTTATTTTTTATTTTCAATCCTCTCTCTGTCTCTCTAATGCCTGTTCAATTAGAGTGTACTCTCGATTAGTACACTAACACTCCCTGTTTATACCTTTGAAACTTTTTTGTTTGATTCCTTGTTTTGTTTTTTCCTACTTGTCTGTTTATTTGTTTTTCCCTTTTTCTTTAACTTCTTTGCTTTCCAACTCCTCTCACTCTTCCATTCTAATTATTTACATTGTTATTATTACAACATAGAAAATACTTAATTGCACACAGTACAAGGACAGTAACAACACCAAGGAAAATGCAGAGAAGACAGAAAAACAGGGAAACCACTTTCCCCATAGCAAAAAATTAGTACAGGAACCAGAGAGAAATGAAGAAAACAGATACTCAGATCCAGACTCAAACAAAACGAAGATAAACTATGCAAAAGAATCCAATGAAGCCCACAAGAATAACTTAAAAGAAGACATATTACAGGTACTCAATGAGAATTTTATAGAGATGATACTGGATAGGGTCAACCAAAATGTATAGGAGACACTCAAAAAATTCCAAGACAACAAATATAGAGAATTTAAAAAAGCAAAAGAAGAAATGAAGGAAACCATAGAAGCACTGAATAAACACCAAAGTGAAACAGAGAATATGATTAATAAACAGATAAATGAACTCAGGACAAAAATAGACAACTTTAAGAGGAAACCACCCAGGATATGGAAAACCTGAGAAAAAAGAATGAAACAGAATTGCAAAACAAAACAGAAGGCCAATCCAGTAGAATAGAATAAACAGAAGACAGAATCTCAGAACTAGAAGATGAAACAGTAATTAAAGGAAAAACCAAAGAACTATTAAATAAACAACTCAAGACCTGTGAAAAGAAAATGCAAGAACTCATCAAGAGACCAAACTTGAGAATCATGGGCATTGAAGAAAGAAAACAGGTGAAAGTGAAGGGAATGAGTAATATATTCAACAAAATAATAACAGAAAACTTCCCAAATCTAGAGAAAGATATTCCCATACAGATGCAAGAGGCCTCCAGGACACCAAACAGACCAGATCAAAATAGAACTACCCCATGACATATCATCATTAAAACAACAAGTTCAGAAACTAGGGAAAGAATATTGATGGCTGTACGAGAGAAAATATAAATAACATAGAAAGATAAACCAAACCCACCAAAATCACAGCAAACTTCTCAACAGAAACATTAAAAGCAAGAAGAGCATGGGGTGAGATCTTCCGGGCACTGAATGAAAATAACTTCAAACCCAGGATACTCTACCCAGCAAAACTATCATTCAAAATAGATGGAGCAATAAAAGTCTTCCATGATAAGCAGAAACTAAAACAATATGTGACCACAAAGCCACCACTATAAAAGATTCTTCAAGGGATTCTGCACACAGAAAGTGAAACCCAACTTAATCATGAAAAGACAGGCAGCACCAAATCACAGGAAAAGAAAAAGCAAGAAAGTAGAGAGTACCCTTAACTTAGGTTCACACAATCAAACCTTCAAACAACTAAGACAACTAAATGACAGGAATCACCACATACCTATCAGTACTAACGCTTAATGTTAATGGACTTAATTCACCCATCAAAAGGTACAGCTTGATGAAATGGATTAAAAAGAAAGATCCAACAATTTGTTGCTTACAGGAGACCCATCTCACTGACACAAATAAACATAGGCTTAGGATGAAAGTCTAGAAGAAGATTTACCAAGCCAGTGGCCCCGAAAACAGGCAGGAGTAAGCAATACTTATCTCTGACAAAGTAGACTTCAAGCCTACATTGATCAAATGAATAAGGAAGGACATTCCATACTAATAAAAGGGAAAATAGAACAAAAGGAAATAATAATCATCACCCTTATGCACCCAATGTCAACCCACCCAATTTCATCAAACACACCCTGAAAGACCTAAAGCATATATTAACTCCAACACAGTGGTTGTGGGAGACTTTAACACCCTATTATCATCAATAGATAGGTCATCCAAACAAAAAATCAATAAAGAAATCCTAGATCTGAAATATACAATAGATCAAATAGTCATACATGAAGACCAGTAGAAGAGAATAGAGGACCCAGATATGAAGTCACACAACTATTTCCAACTTGTCTTTGACAAAGGCACTAAAAATATATGATGGAGAAATAGCAGCCTATTCAACAAAAACTGCTGGGAAAACTGGTTAGCAGTCTGCAAAAAACTGAAACTAGATCCATGTATATCACCCTATACCAAGATTAACTCAAAATGGATCAAGGATCTTAATATCAGACCACAAACTCTAAAGTTGATACAGAAAAGAGTAGGAAATACTCTGGAATTAGTAGGGATAGGTAAGAACTTTCTCAATGAAATCCCAGCAGCATAGCAACTAAGAGATAGCATAGATAAATGGGACCTCATAAAATTAAAAAGCTTCTGTTCATCAAAAGAAATGGTCTCTAAACTGAAGAGAACACCCACAGAGTGGGAGAAAATATTTGCCAGCTACACATCAGACAAAGAACTGATAAGCAGAATATATAGGGAACTTAAAAAACTAAATTCTCCCAAAACTAATGAACCAATAAAGAAATGGGCAAGTGAACTAAACAGAACTTTCTCAAAAGAAGAAATTCAAATGGCCAAAAAACACATGAAAAAATGCTCACCATCTCCAGCCATAAAGGAAATGCAAATGAAAACCACACTAAGATTCCACCTCACCCCTGTTAGAATAGCCATCATTAGCAACACCATGATCAATAGGTGTTGGCGAGGATGTGGGAATAAAGGAACCCTCTTACACTGTTGGTGGGAATGTAAACTAGTACAACCACTCTGGAAAAAAATTTGGAGGCTACTTAAAAAGCTAGACATCGATCTACCATTTGATCCAGCAATACCACTCTTGGGGATATACCCAAAAGACTGTGATACAGGTTACTCCAGAGGCTGTACACCCATGTTTATTGCAGCACTATTCACAATAGCCAAGTTATTGAAACAGCCAAGATGCCCCACCACTGATGAATGGATTAAGAAAATGTGGTATCTATACACAATGGAATTTTATGCAGCCATGAAGAAGAACAAAATGTTACAATTTGCTGGTAAATGGATGGAATTGGAGAACATCATTCTGAGTGAGGTTAGCCTGGCCCAAAAGACCAAAATCGTATGCTGTCCCTCATATGTGGACATTAGATCAAGGGCAAACACAACAAGCAGATTGGACTTTGAGCACATGAGAAAAGCGAGAGCACACAAGTGAGGGGTGAGGATAGGTAAGACACCTAAAAAATTAGCTAGCATTTGTTGCCCTTAACGCAGAGAAACTAAAGTAGATAACTTAAAAGCAACTGAGGCCAACAGGAAAAGGGGACCAGGAACTAGAGAAAAGGTGAGGTCAAAAAGAATTAACCTTGAAGGTAACACACACACACACACACACAGGAAATCAATGTGAGTCAGCTCCCTGTATAGCTATCCTGATCTCAACCACCAAAAACACTTGTTCCTTCCTATTATTTCTTATACTCTCTCTTCAACAAAATTAGAGTTAAGGGCAAAATAGTTTCATCCGGGTATTGAGGGGATGTGGGGGAGAGGGAGGGGGCAGAGTGGGCAGTAAGCATGGGGGTGGGGGCAGGGGGGAGAAATTATCCAAGCCTTGTATGCACATATGAATAACAAAACAATAAAAAAAGAAAAGGTAAAATGGTGAAATGGTGGTTGAAAATAGAATAACTATTCGACAGAAAAGTTTCCCAATTAGAAGATAAAAATAAAATATATGTCACTTCTTAAAATTTGAGACATTTATGGCTAATTGAAAATGTGGCTTTAATGGGAAATGTTAAAGAGTTGGTTTAGAGGATGTCGTTCTTTTTTCCAGAAGAGTATCTAAAGAAATATAGCAGAAGCATATTACATTTGTATTGAGATAACAGCATGAATTTTAGAATGTACGAAAGAGTCACTCAATTAATCACCTGAGCACAGCAAAGGGATGCTGAGTACAGGACCTGGGGACATTGACTGTGCTCATGCCCTCTGCACCTGGTCCTGGGTGGGGAGCTGGAGCAGTTTCTTCACTGTCCTGGGCTTTCGTTTCTCACCTGGGGCAAGGTAATAATGACTTTGCTGTCTCATAAGTCTAAGTCAGTAAGCACACAATCCCTTGAGAGGAGCACCAGTGTGCAGTGCGAGAAATGCTGGACTTTGTGTTTCCTGCTGTTATGAGGTGGATCACACTTTAAAATCACCAACAAATGACCTCCATGTTTACAGAAAATTAGGTCCAGAGAAAACCAAAGATCTCTGAGCATCAAAGGGAGAAGAATTAATGTATCCATGATGAAAATAAATGACTGCTTTGTTCTATTTTTTACAATTATTTGTGAGTCTTCTTCCATCAGGAAATTTTATAAAGTCATTATTTTTTTCAAATATATTTTATTGACCTGCAACATCTGCATCTAACCTATATTTAAGGAGTGACACACCCAAGGCAGTAAGTACAAGTTCTGAGAACAGTTTAGACTAAGTAAGAATAGTGTAATTATGCAATGTGTTTTGAAAGAAGAATATATTGGCAAAATAAATTAAGAAAGTAACTAGGAGACAGGGCTGAACAGCAAGAGAAGGGAGATTGGATGTTCTGCTTGACATTCACTGCTGCTTAGATCAGAGTTGTTGTCACACCTGTATTCCTTCTCAAAATAGAAAAACAACCCATGCAAGAACAATGCTCCCTCATGGTGCAGGTTGCTCAATGTCTTGCACCCCTGAAACAGTGCTCTGGAAACAATGGAAAAAGATGTTGTCAGAAACCACTTCCAATTTCATTTCCCGTTCCTCTGTGTTTCCGGGAATTCTAGGTCCAGCTCTGTAGGATTGGGTAGGAAAATAAAATAGAAATTCACTTAACTTACAATTCTATTTTAATGATTCAAAGCTGTGAGTCTGAATTGATAAACCCTGCCTGTGAGAGATTATCACACAAACCACATGTGGTATTGATAAATGAATCCAATGTTCAGTTTTCCCAATTATATGGACATATATTTTGGTACACTAGTCTGTTATGATACACAAATTGTTATAATTTATGTTTTCAAATGAGACAGAACTGTTTTGAACAAGAGCTACAGATTTAATGTAATACTGGATTTAAGTAGGAAGTATTTGTTTATACATACATACGGACATTTGCATACAACAGAGATGTCAAAACTCAAGATATTTAATATCCTTCAAAAAGGTAAATCATGTATATTTTTCAAATAGTAAGATTCAAATCATGCTGGTGGAGTGACTCAAATGGTAGAGGCCTGCCTAACAAGCATGAGGCCTTGAGTTCAAACCCCAGTACCAAAAATACGGGAGTGAAATCATGAAATGGTGCTGTTATTTATATTTGATGTCCTTGCATTTCTTCTAATATGCAAATTTAGCTTACTGTGTTAATAATATCAGAAAACATATTCATATGTTTTCCTG
Organism: Castor canadensis; assembly: GCF_047511655.1. Lineage (NCBI taxonomy): Eukaryota > Metazoa > Chordata > Mammalia > Rodentia > Castoridae > Castor > Castor canadensis. The sequence goes on from NC_133388.1 coordinate 114,155,685, forward strand.
TAACCTTAACTTTAAAATAAAGTAAAAATCTTTCACCAATATTTTCTGTATAAAAACCCAACATTTATTTCATTGAAATCAAAACTAAACAGCAGGTATGTACAATATATGTGTCTCTTTTTATTCTGTTATCTTTTCATTTTACTCTCTGTAGAACAAATAGTTACATGCTAGTTGTGATGAATAGAAAGAAATCCATTTCAGTCACAATATATTTTAATCCTTCTTTTATAAAAGGACCATATTGTTAGTGTAAAACAAAGGTGTCCCACACCAGACACTCAATAAATATCAGTATTTCCCTGTTACTCTAATGCAGTGCCTCTCTTCTTAGGCTTATCAATGTTTTAAAACTTTGGTCTCTGGTTTCTGCTCCAGATTGTCATACCATGTTAGGGATTAGGAAAAAGTTAAACAACCTGCCAAGATGGGAAACAGCCCTGACATGGCAGAAACAGCAACGCGAGGTAGTGCAAGGCATGGCACAATTCTTATTTTGCTCCTAATGCCTACACTTCCTACCATACACTTGTGAGTGTATCGGTATGTGAACATTTTAGTAGTTTCCAGTGTAAAACTAAAATGCCAACAACCTGCCCTCCTCTCAGGTACAGTCATCATATTATGAACCTCACAATGATGTTATCGCCATCAATCTGCCTTTCTCCAGAGGCTATAAACCACACATGTACAATATGTAGCATAAGTGCTGAGTCAACTTATTTATTAAACATTAATTTATAAAATCACATTTTGGGATTTTGTTCAGAATAGGAATATCTGCCAGTTAACCAAGGGGAATAGAATTTCCTCCATGAACAATTGGATTTAAAATTGTGGCAATAGAAATTATATATGTTTGTCTGGAGTATTGCTCAGTTGAGAGCACTCGTCTACCATGTGCAAAGCCCTGGTTCAATAACTAGTGTGTGAGTGCATTTGGGCAATTGTGTGTATTTATGAATGTATTTGTTCATTTTCAGGACTACGAGCAACCATTAGTTATTTATTTAGAAATAATTATTTTCAGCTCTATTTTATTGTCAAATAGATTATTTTATAATTATGTTTTTCCTCCTGGAAATTTTGGAATATGAAAAACCTATTGATTTAATATGTGTATATCAGATCAAATTTAATTGATTAATTTCAGTGTCTTAAAACACAATTCTTTTAAACTCTATGGTCAGTAGTGATCATCTATATTATAATGGTGCCTCCTTTCTGACATGAACACTTGTCATTCATTCATATTCTTTTCCATTGCCTCAAATTCTGGGCTAATAATAATTTCAGTAGTATATGTTATATTTATGACTGACAATTGCTAGTATGACTTTATTAGCTCAATTAAGTTTCAAGATTCAGGTTAAGAAAATGTGCCATTCTTAATTATAATTCTTTTTTTTAAAAATAAATCTTTATTAAATTCTTTCAGGAACTATTTAGATAGCCACAGGTTTTTATCCTCTAATTATTGAGGTAAAGTCACATATCCTTCCTATTGCTTTTTCAAATTGAGAACAATTTTTCTTTGTATATGTTATTTGAGATTATTAAAAAATTTTAATTTGTTAGTGGGAAGTTTAGTTGGTCAGCCTTTTAAAATCAGAGAGCATGCAGACCTAAGTCACTTTGATTGTTCTATGTCATTCTATTCATCACACTTACTCTATGCCACTTTGATTGTTTCTCAACCCTTGCTATGAGAATTAACTTTGTAGACAGTTTTCTTTACCCTCATCTCTGATGGCTTTAAGTGTTGAATATGTCTCATCATTCTAAATTACAATATTGCTTGAACCTTTATTACACACACACACACGCACACTCCTAAATTTATTTGAATTATTTAAGTAAGAGCCAAACATGCCTTTTCCTTTGTGATTCAGAAAATAATTCAGGGCTCTTTTCAATGACCGAATTTCCAAAATATGCCTTTAGCTCTTTTCTTCTTCTTCTTCTTCTTTTCTTCTTCTTCTTCTTCTCCTTCTTCTTCTTCTTCTTCTTCTTCTTCTTCTTCTTCTTCTTCTTCTTCTTCTTCTTCTTCTTCTTCTTCTTCTTCTTCTTCTTCTCCTTCTTCTTCTTCTTCTTTTTCTTCTTCTTCTTCTTTTTTCTCCTTACTCATTTAAAGATACATTCACTTTATAATCAATTTTCCTTCATATTTGAAATTATATATTCAATGTCTTCACAATGTCATTACAGAAGAGTTTTTCTCAGTATATCACTGTAGCTTGGATATAAGATGGTCCAAGTCAAAAGCCTCATGTCCCTATTTTTCAAAACTACTGTATAAACTAACTTCATCTTTGTAAGATCTTTGTGCTGCATGTCAATGCACCCATGGCCATCATTATTGCATAATTGGAAGAAAATGAAATTTATAAGGTTATTAATCTGGTGGGAGGTAAAAACCAAACCAAACAATCAGGTGGTCTAGGAAACGCTGGGTGGAGCAAAACTAAACAGGATTTTTTTTTTAATCACAGAATTTCTTAACACTTTGTATATCAAAATGACCTCTACGGGAAGAAAGAGATTGGTTGCCTTGTTAGTCAGTTTTCTACTACTGTTACAAAATACCTGAGATTATTAACTTAGAAAGAAGAAATGTTTATTTTAGTAAATAGTTTCAGAAGTTTCAGAGCATATGGTAGAGCAAAGCTGTTCACCTCATGACAGCCCAAAGACTAGAAGGGGCCAGGGTCCTTAATGACCCTAACTTCCTTCACAGGCCCCATCTCCTAAAGGTTTCACCACCTCCCCAGAGCACCACAGGCTGGGGACCAAGCCTTCCACACATGGCCTTTGGGAACATCCAAGAGCCACACTACAGCAGTCACGTTTCCCAAATCCTTTCAGGTATATCTTTTTTCACACACTCCTCAAGAATACCATTTTAAAACACACATCAATATAATCTGCTTTAAAAAATTAAACGAGGCCTGAAACACTTGAGTTATGTTTAGCTATTTTTGTTACTACTGGTGGTTTTCCTTTTATTTTTAACTGAGTTCCCATTATTAAATATTTAAGTTTAATGGATCTTTATATGTTAGTAGTTTTAAAACATTTATTTTTATTTACAGAAAGTTACATTCAAATTATCTTCAGCAAGACTGCATATATGAGAATGCACTGTTACATCACTACCTGATTGTTACAACCTTCCTGGCACTAAATTTGTGGGTAATTTACTTCCCACCAATTATTTGTTTTCTTCTCCTTGTTTTTCTTTCTTGCTTTTGGCCTCTGAACTCAAGGCTGTACACACACTAGGTAGGTATTCTTGAGCCTTGCCTCCAGCATTTTTTGTCCCAGTATTTTTTTTTGAGGTAGACTATTGCTTATGTCCAGGCAGACCTGAAACATTTTTCTCCTATTTTAGGCCTCCTGCCATAGCTGACTTAGAACTGTGATCCTCCTGACTCAGCCTCCAGAGTAGTGAGGACTGTAAGTGTGAACCATCAGTGATTGACTCTTTTCCTCTATTTTTCATCATACATTTTATTTCAGTTCTTTAGTGTTTGTCATCTAACTAGTTGTATGCTATCAAAGAATCAATAATCAGCTGGGTGATGCCTCCAGTCTGCAATCCCAACTACTTAGGAGGCAGAGATCTGAAAGATCATGGTTCAAGGCCAGCCCAGCAAAGTTAGTGAGACCCTGTGTCAACCAATAGCTGGACACAGTGGTTGTCAAGACTCCAACTCAGTGGAAAAAATCTGGGCTTGGTTGTGCACACCTGCACCTCCATCACTGTGGAGAAGCACACATAGGAGGATTATGGTCCAGACTGGTAAGGGCATAAATTGAGACCTTATCTCAAAAGCAGTCAATGCAAAAAGAACTTTGGTAATGGCTCAAATGGTAGCACACATGCTGAGCAAGTATAAAGCACTGAGTTCAACCCCCAGTACCACCAAAAAACAAAGTCCAATAATCAAAGAAAATAAGAATATTACAAAAGAAGAGCAAATGTTTGCAACTGATTTTGAAGGTTATGGATCTCCATATTGATTCTCAGGAGGATATCAGCTATCCACGGGGTCCACAGCAGAAATTCATGTGCAGCACATTAATGAAATCTTTGTCCCCTTTGTCAGGTTTTTTGACACAAAGAAGATGGTATTTGTCCTCAAAAATCCAGGCAGTTTGGCATTGCCATGCCCCTCTCAAACAATAGAACATGAACTGCCTTTGTCTCCAGCTTTGTACTGAGGACTCCTTCTGCCCCAGAGCTCCTCCTCCTTTCTTCTCTAATGAGGCAGGTACAATTCTGAGAAGTTCTCCAAAGCAATTGTCCACCAGTACACAAGCCCTACTAGTTTCCTCCCCAGGTATAAGTAGGACTTGTGAAGAACACTGGACACCACTATGTTTATACCATGGTGTTTGGCAGGAGGGATGTTGCAGATGTGATTTGGGTGCCTGGTTAGTGGACTTTAAGCTATTGACCTGACCTAATCAAGAGGACCCTTAAGAAGGCTGGAGAGAGCTAAGGAGGAGAGATTCTTATTCTGCCTTGGGAGGGGCCCATGTGGTAAGAGTTCAAAGGCAGTCTCCAGGCAGCGGAAGGTCCAAGGCACCCATAGAATGAAAATTAGATGTCAGCCTGACAGCTATGAGAAAATGAATTCTGCCAACAACAGGTGTGCTTTGAAGAAGATCTAAGTCTCAAAGCCACAGATGGCCACTCCAGCCAACCACTTGATTTGTTATAACCCTAAAGGAAGACCAAGCTGAGCCTGGCTCAGACTTTGGAGCTATGGAGACCACGTGGTGGTTTGTCTCTTTTGGTTTAAGACACTATGTGGTGATTTGTTTTAAAACAGTAGAACATGAACTCACTCATCTCTAGCATTGTGCTCGGGGTTCCTTCTGTCTTCTTCAGCCCCTGGTTATATTTGTCTATATTGGACAATGAAAACTGTGGTTCTCCCAGGGGGTTAGGAAGAGCAGTGGTAAGTGGGCAAGCTGTCCACATTCTGGTTGTTCAAGGTTTCAAGTCACTAACATGAATTCAATGTAGTTGATCATTACCTTTTCCTTGTTTACTTCCCAGCCTCCATATTTCTGCTTCTGACAGGGATTATCTCACTTGTTGCCAGATCTTTACCTTAACATGTGTGCCTTAGATACCAAAATCAGTAAAATTTCCCATATCCTGATTTCCTGTCAATCTGTACTTCTGCTTTTCAAGAGGGGTGCATTGGTACACCAGTGTGCACATGCTCCAATTTCATGACTTAGTCACCTCAAAGCCTCCACGTCTAAAACCGTCACAGTGGAGGTTAGGTTGCAATGTGAACCTTGAGGTGACACACACATTTACTCTACACCAACATGGATGGTGTGCTGTATTACAAAATAGTTTCTCATGGCCTTTATACATACTTGGTGATGTTCTGTAGGTGGTTGAAAATTTTAACCATTAATGTAGAGATAGGCAAGAATGAAGCAATGTCTGGGGCCCACAGTTCTGTGCCCTGGGCTGGTTTTATGGAGAATTTCAGTGGGGTACCTGCATAACTGGCAGGATTATTGATGGCACCACACCAGCTGGGAGCCTAATTGGGATCTCAAATTGAGATGGGAACAGTGCAACAGACACTTCTCTTCAGCCTTCCAGTCAACATATGAAAGCGACTACCTCAGATCAGACTCAAGGAACCACAATGTCAAAGTCTGTGAAAGTGAAAATTTTTGTACTTCATGCTTTTGGAAAACTTATTTTTTTCAGTGTTGGCTCAGCATCTGAAGATCTCATTATTCCCATTCACTTCATCAAAATCACTCTCACATTGTTACAATAATGACAGTATTTTTAAGCCAAAGGATTCTAATTAATTTCTTTAGAGATTTTCCTAGAAGAAAAAGCAGAAAAACAAACTCCAAAGCAATCACATTCAAAATGATAAAGAAAACAGGTGTAAGAAAGGTGACATCTATCATGAAGCTGTTCATTTAGAGAAGAAAAAAATGCTGTCTTTGACACAGAAATGTAAATGTTTCATTCTACCTGAACATAACTTTTATCTCACATTCAGTTTCTATGTCAACCATGGGAAAGGAGAGAGTGTAGACTCATGAATACTTTAAGGCCATTTTAGCCTAAAAATATATATGGATTTGTGTTGATACGTGTGCATAAAGGAGTGTGTATAGTGTGAATATGTACACTCACTTATTTATAGATACACGTGGCTTTATATGAATGTACAATGATGGTGTGAACAAATTATCTTTCTGTATTTGGAGAATATTAGAAGGTAAAATCACTTTTATTTAGGTTTGTAATTTATATTTACATGTGGTATGCTTGATCTTTTTTTTTTTTTTAACTGAAACTTACTATGTTGCCTTACTGTGTTGCCCAGGCTGGTCTTGTACTCTTGTCATCAGGCAATCCTCCTATGTAGCTGGGAAAAGGGCAGGTGTGCATCACCACACCCAACTTAAATTTTACCATTTTAAAATGTAGATTTTGATGAGTTTTTTACAACAAAGATTACCATATTTGCACACCCAAAGACTTTTTTCCTTTCAAATATGGATTAGATTTTTGTTCTCAAGAATTTATTTAATGAAACCATAACTATGCATTTAATATGTCTGTCTTTTGTCAAGCAATACATTTGAGGGTCATCATTTTCTTGTGACTATGTAGTTCCTTCCATTCTACCAATGAGAGGTTTTCATTCCATGGGCATACTACGTTTCATTTGCACTTCACCTTTTGGTGAACATTTGGAGTTTATTTTCCAGATTTTGGCTATTAAAAATGGATTTTTATTTTTGTGGTACTGGTGTTTGAATTCCAGGCCTCATGCTTGCTAGACAGGCCCTCTACCACTTGAGTCATTTCCTCTAGTCCTTCTTTGTGTTGGGTATTCTCGAGATGGGGGCTGGTGAACTATTTGCCTCCACTAGCTTCGAACCACCAACCTTCTGATCTCTGTCTTCTGAGTAGCTTGGATTACAGGCATGAGCCACAGGTGCCCAACATGAGTAGAATTCTTATGAACATATTTTAGAAGTATTTGAGAGAGAAACATTTTAATTTCTTTTAAGTAAACAACTGCAGAGATCCAAGATGGTGACTGGGACAGAGCCACAGACCTTGTGAGGTCCTGAACCAGGGACCCTGCTGAGATACTGGAGACACACTTGACTGAGGTAAAGCACCAGGGAAAGCCAAAAATATGGCACTCTAAACCCTTAGATCGTGGAAGGCTCCTCCATGCCACAATCAAATAAAAGAACAGCAGGCTTGCCAAGTCCCCAGCTCATAGGCCTACAGAGCCGCTGATCCACTCTGCCAGGCTCTCTGCCCCTTGGGCTGTGCCAGGCCATAGCCCCACTCCAGATCCAAGCACCACCGGGATCCCCACCCCTGAAGCCATGCCAGGCCCCAGCTCTGCGCTGCATCCATACCCTGCATGGATCCCTGCCACCTGGGCTGTGCTGGAAACATACACCACCAGTATCCCCACCTCTCACCCATGCTGGACCCCAGCCCTGAGCCAGATCCACAACCTGCAGATATCTGTGCCCTTGAGGCCCGCTCTCAGGCTCTGCTGGGCCCCAGCTCTGCGTGGGGCAACCGGATCCATGCCACACTGGGATCCCAGCCAGACTAGGATTCCCCTCTTGGGCCATGGGCCCCAGCTCTGTGCCAGATCTACACTCCGCTGGGATCCCAGCCCCATGGGCTTCCCACCCCTCAGGCCCTGCTGGGCCCCAGTTCTGTGTGGAACACCTGGACTCACACCCTGCCAGTATCCACACCCCTCAGATCCTGCCAGATCCTGGCCCCACCAGAATCCTCACCCCTCAGGTGGAGCCAGGCTCCAGCTTTACAGGCTTTCATATAAACGTTCCAGGAGGCTCCTGCTCAGGCCACCAATAGAGGGTTCCATCCTGCCTAAGAGACACACACAGACAGGACTGGATGTTAAAAGTAGTAACATCAGAACAACTAAGACAGCAATTCTACTGTTCTAGAATGGGTGATTTTTTTTTTCCTCCCTTCTTTAAGGGTTTGGCTGCCTGGTTTGCTGTTTGATCATCCACCATGTCTTCCACTTTTTTTCCTCTCTTCTCTCTTTCATCTTTCCTTCTCTTTCTCTTTTTTATCCTTCCCTCTTGGTTTTGTTAGCATTATATTGTAACACTGCTAACAGTAAAGTACAAAATGTCCAAGGACAGAAATGGTATCTAGTGGAATTATGGGAAGAAGAAAAAGGGATGGAAGCCATTCTCCCCCCAAAAATAAATTAGTACAGGAATCAGAGGGGAATGAAGAAAATGGATACCCAGATACAGACTCCAACAAAACAAAGATAAACTATACCTAGGAACCCAATGAAACCCACAAGAACATCCGGAATGAAGAAATCTTACAAGGAATTAATGAGAACGTTAGAGAGGTGTTACTAGACATGGTCAAGCAAAGCATACAGGAGACAGTCAAGAAATTGCAAGACAACAAAAGTAAAGAATATGAGAAAACATAGAAACAAATAAATGAAATCATAGAAACTCTAAATAAAATCAAACTGAAACTGAGATCACCATAAACAGAGAGATAAGTGAATTAAGGACAATAATTGACAATATTAAAGAGGAAGTAACCCACAATATGGAAAACCTCAGAAAAATGAATGAAACAGAAACACAAAACAAAATGGAAAGCCATTCCAGCAGAATAGAACAAGCAGAAGACAGTATCTTAGAACATGTAGAAGAAATGACAAGTAAAGGAAAAACTAAAGAACTATTAGTTACACAACTCAAGACCTGTGAAAAGAAAATGCAAGAACTCACTGACTCCATCTAAAACCAAATCTGAGGATCATGGGTTTGAAGAAGGAGAAGAAGTGCAAGCAAAAGGAATTTGTAATATATTCAACAAAATAATAACAGAAATATTCCTAAATCTAGAGAAAACTATGATCAATCAGGCACAGGAAGCCTCCAGAACACTGAACAGAACTGATCAAAATAGAACTACCCCATGACATATTATCATTAAAACAACACATGCAGAGACTAGAGAAAGAATATTGAAGGCAGGAAGAGAGAAAAAGAAAATAACATACAAAGGTAAACCCATCAAATTCACAGCAGATTTCTCAACAGAAACATTAAAAGCAAGAACAGCAAAGAGTGAGGTCTTCCAAAACTGAATGAAAATAACTTCAATCCTAGTTTACTCTACCCAGCAAAACTATCATTCAAAATAGATGCAGCAATAAAAGTCTTCCAGGATAAGCAGAAACTAAAACAATATATGACTACCACACCACCATTACAAAAGATTCTCTAAGGAATTCTGCACACAAAAAATGAAAGCAAACAAAACCATGAAAGGGAGAGTGAAAGGCTAGAAGAAAATACACCAGGCCAAGGGTCCCCAAAAACAGACAGGGGTAACAATATTTATCTCAGACGAAGTAGACTTCAAATCTACATTGATCAAATGAGATAAAGAAGGACACTCTATACAAATAAAAGGGGAAATCCACCAAAAGAAATAACAATTATCAATCTATATGCACCCAACATCAATGTAACCAATTTCATCAAACATACTCTGAAGGACCTAAAAACACATATAACCTCCAGCACAGTGGTAGTGGGAGACCTTAATAGTCCCCTATCACCAATAGATAGGTCATCCAAACAAAAAATCAGTAAAGAAATCCTAGAACTAAATCACACCATAGATCAAATGGACCTAGCTGATGTGTACAGAATATTTCATCCAATTTCTTCACAATACACATTCTTCTCTGCAGCCTATGGAACATTCTCCAAAATTGATCATATCTTTCAGCACAAAGTAAGCCTTAGCACATATAAGAAAACAGAAATAATCCCATGCATTGTATCTGACCACAATGCATTAAAACTAGAAATCAACAACAAAAACAGCAGTAAAAAAACATGCTCAATGATCAATGGGTCATTGATGAAGTAAAAGAGGAAATTAAAAGGTTCCTGGAATTTAATGAAAATGAAAACACAACCTACCAGAAGCTATGGGACACAGCACAGGTAGTTCTAAGAGGAAAGTTTATAGCCATGAGTGCATATATTAAAAAGACTGAAAGATCCCAAATCAATGACCTAATGCTACATCTCAAACTCCTAAAAAACAAGACCAAGCAAATCACAAAAATAAGAAGAAAGAAAGAAAGAATTGAAATAAGGGCTGAAATCAATGAAATAGAAACAACAACAACAACAACAACAAAAAAATACAAGGAATCAATGAAACAAAAAGCTGGTTCTTAAAAAAATAAATAAGATTGACCAACCCCTGGCAAACCTGACTAAAATGAGCAGCAAAAAAAACCCAAATCAGTAAAATCAGAAACACAAAAGGTGAGATAATAAAAAACACCACAGAAATCCAGTAAATCATCAGAGAATGCTTTGAGAGTCTATACTCTAACAAATTTAAAAATCTTGAAGAAATGGACAGTTTTCTATAAACTTACAACCACCCAAAACTGAACCAAGAAGATATTAAGCACCTGAATAGATCTACAACAAAAAAGAAATTGAAGCAGCAATGAAGAACCTCCCAAAAAAGAAAAATCTAGGACCTGATAGATTCACTGCTGAATTCTATCAGCAGTTTAAAGAACAACTAATACTAACTCTTCTTAAACTGTTCCACAAAATAGAAAGGGAAGGAACACTGCCTAATTCATTTGATGAAGACAGTATTACTCTCATCCCCAAACCAGACAAAGGTACCTCTAAAAAGGAGAGCTACAAGCCAATTTCCTTAATGAATATAAATGCAAAAATCCTTAAAAAAATAATGGCAAACTGAATGCAACAACACATCAGAAAAACTATATACCATGAACAAGTTGGCTTCATCCAAGGGATGCAGGGGTGGCTCAACATACACAAATCTATAAGTTTAATACAGCACAACAATAGAAGGAAAGGCAAAAACCACTTGATCATCTCAATAGATGTAGAAAAAGGCTTCGACAAGACCCAACACCACTTCATGACAAAAGCTCTAAGAAAACTAGGAATAGAAGGTATGTACCTCAACATTGTAAAGGATATATATGACAAACCTACAGCCACCATCATACTTAACAGTGAAAAACTGAAACCAGTCCCCCTAAAATCAGGAATGAGACAAGGATGTCCACTATCCCCACTCCTATTCATCATACTACTGAAATTTCTAGCCAGAGCAATTAGGCAAAAAGAAGAAATCAAAGGAATACAAATAGGTAAAGAAACTGTCAAAATATTCTTATTTGCAGATGATATGATCCTATACCTTCAAGACCCCAAAATCTCTACCCAAAAACTCTTAGACACCATAAACAGCTACAGTAAGGTGGAAGGATACAAAATCAACTTACAAAAGTGGTTAGCTTTTCTATACACCAACAACAAACAAATTGAGAAGGAATATATGGAAATAATTTCATTCACAATAGCCTCAAAAAAAATCAAATACCTAGGAGTAAATTTAACAAAGGATGTGAATGATGTCTACAAGGAGAATTACAAACTCCTGAAGAAAGAGATCAATGAAGACTATGGAAGATGGAAAGATCTCCCATGCTCATGGATTGGTAGAATCAACATAGTAAAAATGGCTATACTACTGAAAGCAATCTACATGTTTAACGCAATTCCCATCAAAATCCCAATGACTTCCATCAAAGAGATTGAAAAATCTACCCCAAAGTTCATTTGGAAACATAAGAGACCACAAATAGCCAAGGCAATACTTAGCAAGAACAACAATGCTGGAGGTATCACAATACCTGACTTCAAACTATATTACAAAGCAATAGCAGTAAAAACAGCTTGGTACTGGTACAAAAACAGACATGAAGACCAGTGGAACAGAATAGAGGACACAGATGTGAATCCACACAACTATGCCCATCTCATTTTTGAGAAAGCTGCCAATAATATACGATGGAGAAAAGACATCCTCTTCAACAAACGTTGCTGGGAAAAGTGGTTACCTGTCTGCAAGAAACTAAAACTAGATCCATGTCTATCACCCTGTACTAGTATGAACTCAAAATGGATAAGGACCTAAATATCAAACCTGAAACTCTGAAATTACTACAGAAAGGAGCAGGAAACACTCTGGAACTAACAGGTATAGGCCAGGACTTCCTCAAGAGAACCCCAGCAGCTCAGCAACTAAGAGAAAAGATGGGCAAATGGGACTTCATAAATTTAAAAAGCTTCTGCACAACCAAAGAAATGATTTCTAAACTGAAGAGACCACCCACAGAGTGGGAGAAAATATTTGCCAGTTATAGATCAGATAAAGGACTGATAACAAGAATATACAGGGAACTTAAGAAACTAAACTCTCCTAAAATCAATGATCCAGTTAAGCAATGGGCAACTGAACTAAACAGAACTTCTCAAAAGAAGAAATTCAAATGTCAAAAAGCACACGAAAACATGCTCATCATCTCTAGCCATAAAGGAAATGCAAATCAAAACCACACTAAGAGGACATTCCAAGATGGTGGGTAGAGGGAGAAAGCAGAAAGCGAGCCTCCTATAGTGAAATCTTGGAGAGACACTGGAGACACACTTTGAGGCATAATCACTGAGAGGAGGCATAACTTTAAACCCTCCACACATCCAGCCAGCACAGAGAATCTCCACTTCATGTTAAACGGAGAAACCAGGAGGGCCCCCGGGCCACCAGTAACCCACGCCCAGACGGTTTGGGAAGATGCGGACCAGGTGAGCTTTGTGGTACCGTGGTACTTCCACAGACAATCCTGGGCCAGAGCAGCATAGCACCCTGGACAGACTGACCTCCACCCGGGGAAAAAAAAAGAGAAACTGAGTAATAAGCAATAAGAACAATAAAGACACACGGGAAAGAGGGTGGGGCACACTGAGCACCAAAGATTGGGGGAAGGGAATCCTTCCCGGGACTGTAAATAAACAAGCCTGGTGGGCTGGACAGGCTCCAGCGGGAGTGGGGATGCGCACCCAGCAACCAGGAGCAGAAAAGCTTGTGAGAGTGGCGGAGGGAGGAAAACTCCACAGGAGAGGAGGGAAGACCCACTTCCCACACAAACTGTAAACAAACATGGTGGCTGGCAGGAGCAGCAGCACCGCCCAGTAATCAAGAGCAGGAAAGCTTGTGAAAATGGTGGTGGGAGGAAAACTCCACAGGAGAGGGGGGGAAGACCCACCTCCCACATCAACTGTAAATAAACACGCAGGCCTGAGAACACAGGTGCAGTGTCAGCTTTCCCAGTGTGCATGGAAAGGGGAAAGCTTGTAGCAGAAGCTCACGCACAGGAGAGCTCTGAGTAAACAAAGCCTGCAGGGTGGGGTGAGTGCTAAGCTCACCCCAGAGATATGCATAAATAACGCCGCTCACAACAGCAGGCTGATAGCAGCAGGTAGGCAAGCCACAGCCGCAGATACCATTCTCAGAACTATCTCCAGTCTCCTTTTTTTTCTTTTTCTCCCTACCTTTGATGAGAGAACAACCGAATTACACCTGCATGCTGAAAAACTTACTGAAACTGTATTGCATTTGAACTTGGGACACTTAATGGGGTTTTTTTGTGTGTGCGTGCATGTAGTTTTGTTCTACTTTATGCATCCCCTTTGATGAGACAACTACAGAACAACATCTGAGTCACCATCTCCAGGATTGGAGACTGAGAGGGACACCCAAATTATTAAGACTGAAACTTCATTGCATTTGAACTTGGAGGTTTTTTTTTTTTTAATTTTCTAGTTTTCATTTTATTTTAATTCATTTTTATACATAGATATTTCTTTCATTTACTTATTTTTTATTTTTAAATTTATAATTTTTTTTTTATTTTTGATTTTCAATCCTCTCTCTCTCTAATGTCTGTTCAGCATACTGTCGATTAGTACACTAATGCTCCCTGTTTATACCTTTGAAACTTTCTTGTCTGTTACCTTGTTCTGTTTTCTCCTTCTTGTCTGTGTATTTGTTTTTCCATTTTCTTTAACTTCTTGCTTTCCATCTCAGCTCACTCTTCCATTCTAAATATTACCATTATTATTATTACAAGCTAGAAAATACTTAATTGCACACAGTACAGGAACAGTAACAACACCAAAGACAATTACAGGAAGACAGAAAAAACAGGGAAACCAGCTTCCCCACAGCAAAAAATTAGTACAGGAACCAGAGAGGAATGAATAAAACAGATACTCAGATCCAGACTCCAACAAAATGAAGATAAACTATGCCAAAGGACCCAATGAAGCCCACAAGAATAATTTAAAAGAAGACGTACTACATGTACTCAATGAGAATTTTTTGGTTGGATAGGGTCAACTAAAATGTACAGGAGACACTCAAGAAATTCCAAGACAACAAAAATAGAGAATTTGAAAAAGCAAAAGAAGAAGTAAAGGAAACCATAGAAGCACTGTATAAACACCAAAGTGAAAGAGAGAACATGATGAATAAACAGATAAATGAACTCAGGACAAAAATAGACAACATTAAAGAGGAAGCCACCCAGGATATGGAAAACAAAATGGAAGGTCAATGCAGCAGAATAGAACAAACAGAAGACAGAATCTCAGAACTTGAAGATGAAATGGTAATTAAAGGAAAAACTGAAGAACTATTAATTAAACAACTCAAGACCTGTGAAAAGAAAATGCAAGAACTCACCGACTCCATCAAAAGACCAAACCTGAGAATCATGGGCATCGAAGAAGGACAAGAGGTGCAAGTGAAGGGACTGCATAATCTATTCAACAAAATAATAACAGAAAATTTCCCAAATCCAGAGAAAGATATTCCCATACAGATGTAAGAGGCCTCCAGGACACCAAACAGACCAGATCAAAATAGAACTACCCCACGACATATCATCATTAAAACAACAAGTTCAGAAACTAAGGAAAGAATATTGAAGGCTGTAAGAGAGCAAAAACAAGTAACTACAAAGTAAACCCATCAAAATCACAGCAGACTACTCAACAGAAACATTAAAACCAAGAAGAGCGTGGGGTGAGATCTTCTGGACACTGAATGAAAATAACTTCAACCCCAGGATACTCTACCCAGCAAAACTATCATTCAGAATAGATGGAGCAATGATAAGCAGAAACTTAAACAATATGTGATCACAAAGCCACCACTACAAAGATTCTTCAAGGGATTCTGCACACAGAAAGTGAAACCCAACTTAACCATGAAAAGACAGGCAGCACCAAACCACAGGAAAAGAAAAAGCAAGACAGTAGAGAGTAACCTCAACTTAGGTACACACAATCAAACCTTCAAACAACTAAGACAACTAAATGACAGGAATCACCACATACCTATCAGTACTAACACTTAATGTTAATGGACTTAATTCACCCATCAAAAGGCACTGCTTGACGAAATGGATTAAAAAGGAAGATCCAACAATTTGTTGCTTACAGGAGACCCATCTCACTGACAGAAATAAGCATAGGCTTAGGATGAAAGGCTGGAAGAAACTTTACCAAGTTAATGGCCCCCAAAACCAGGCAGGAGTAGCAATACTTATCTCTGAAAAAGTAGACTTCAAACCTACATTGAACAAACGAGATAAAGAAGGACATTCCATACTAATAAAAGGGGAAATGAAACAAAAGGAAATAATAATTATCAACCTGTATGCACCCAATGTCAACGCATCCAATTTCATCAAACATACCCTGAAAAACCTAAAAGCATATATAAACACCAACACAGTGGTTGTGGGAGACTTTAACATCCAATTATCATCAATAGATAGGTCATCCAAACAAAAAAATCAATAAAGAAATCCAAGATCTAAAATATGCAATAGATCAAATGGACCTAGTAGATGTCTACAGAACATTTCACCAACTTCTACACAATATATATTCTTCTCAGATGCCCATGGAACCTTCTCCAAAATAGATCATATCATAGGCACAAAAGGAAGTCTCAGCAAATATAAGAAAATAGAAATTATACCATGCATACTATCTGATCACAATGAGGTAAAATTAGAACTCAACAACAAAAGTAAAGACATAAAAACATGCAAACAGCTGGAAACTAAATAACTCACTACTAATGAACAATGGATCATCGATGCAATAAAAGAGGAAATTAAGAAGTTCCTGGAAGTCAAGGAAAATGAAAACACAACCTACCAGAACCTATGGGACACAGCTAAGGCAGTCCTGAGAGGAAAGTTTATAGCCATGAATGCGTATATTAAAAAGACTGAAAGATCCCAAATCAAAGACCTAATGATACATCTCAAACTCCTAGAAAAACAAGAACAAGCAAATCCCAAAACAAATAGAAGAAGAGAAATAATAAAAATACGAGCTGAAATCAACGAAATAGAAACCAAAAAAACCATACAAAGAATTAATGAAACAAAAAGTTGGTTCTTTGAAAAAATAAACAAGATTGATAGACCCCTGGCAAACCTGACTAAAATGAGGAAAGAAAATTAGTAGAATCAGGAATGCAAAAGGGGAGATAACAACAAACACCATGGAAGTCCAGGAAATCATCAGAGACTACTTTGAGAAACTATATTCAAATAAATTTGAAAATTTTAAAGTAATGGACAGATTTCTAGATAAATATGATCACACAAAGCTGAACCAAGAGGAAATTAATCACATGAATAGATCTATAACACAAAATGAAATTGAAGCAGCAATCAAGAGTCTCCCCAAAAAGAAAAGTCCAGGACCTGATGGATTCTCTGCTGAATTCTATCAGACTTTTAAAGAAGAACTGATACCAACCCTCCTTAAACTGTTCCATAGAACAGTTTAATAGAAAGGGAAGGAAAACTGCCAAACACATTTTATGAAGCCAGTATTACACTTATCCCCAAACCAGGCAAAGACACCTCCAAAAAGGAGAACTATAGGCCAATCTCCTTAATGAACATTGATGCAAAAATCCTCAACAAAATAATGGCAAACCGAATTCAACAACACATCAAAAAGATTATTCACCACAACCAAGTAGGCTTCATCCCAGGGATGCAAGGGTAGTTCAACATATGAAAATCAATAAACATAATAAACCACATTAACAGAAGCAAAGGCAAAAACCACTTGATCATCTCAATAGATGCCCAAAAACCCTTTGATAAGATCCAACACCATTTCATGATAAAAGCTCTAAGAAAACTAGGAATAGAAGGAAAGTACCTCAACATTATAAAAGCTATATATGACAAACCTACAGCCAGCATTATACTTAATGGAGAAAAACTGAAACCATTCCCTCTAAAATCAGGAACCAGACAAGGATGCCCACTATCTCCACTCTTATTCAACATAGTACTGGAATTCCTAGCCAGAGCAATTAGGCAAGAAGAAGGAATAAAAGGAATACAAATAGGTAAAGAAGCTGTCAAAATATCCCTGTTTGCAGACATCAAGATCCCATACCTTAAAGACCCAAAAAACTCTACTCAGAAGCTTCTAGACATCATCAATAGCTATAGCAAGGTAGCAGGATATAAAATCAACATAGAAAAATCATTAGCATTTCTATACACTAACAATGAGCAAACTGAAAAAGAATGTACGAAAACAATTCCATTTACAATAGCCTCAAAAAAAATCAAATACCTAGGTGTAAACCTAACAAAAGATGTGAAAGACCTCTACAAGGAAAACTATACACTTCTGAAGAAAGAGATTGAGGAAGACTATAGAAATGGAGAGATCTCCCATACTCATGGATTGGTAGAATCAACATAGTAAAAATGTCTATACTCCCAAAAGTAATCTACATGTTTAATGCAATTCCCATCAAAATTCCAATGACATTCATTAAAGAGATCGAAAAATCTACTGTGAAATTTATATGGAAACACAAGAGGCCATGAATAGCCAAGGCAATACACAGTCAAAAGAACAATGCTGGAGGTATCACAATACCTGACTTCAA
Organism: Castor canadensis; assembly: GCF_047511655.1. Lineage (NCBI taxonomy): Eukaryota > Metazoa > Chordata > Mammalia > Rodentia > Castoridae > Castor > Castor canadensis. The sequence continues at coordinate 114,173,656 of NC_133388.1, forward strand.
ACTATATTACAAAGCAATAACGATAAAAACAGCATGGTACTGGCACAAAAACAGACATGAAGACCAGTGGAACAGAATAGAGGATGCAGATATGAAGCGAAACAACTATAACCAACTTGTCTTTGACAAAGGAGTTAAAAATATACAATGGAGAAATAGCAGACTCTTCAACAAAAACTGCTGGGAAATCTGGTTAGCAGTCTGCAAAAACCTGAAACTAGATCCATGTATATCACCCTATACCAATATTAACTCAAAATGTATCAAGGATCTTAATATCAGACCACAAACTCTAAAGTTGATACAGGAAAGAGTAGGAAATACTCTGGAGTTAGTAGGTATAGGTAAGAACTTTCTCAACGAAACCCCAGCAGCACAGCAAATAAGAGATAGCATAGATAAATGGGACCTCATAAAGCTAAAAGCTTCTGTTCATCAAAAGAAATGTTCTCTAAACTGAAGAGAACACCCACAGAGTGGGAGAAAATATTTGCCAACTATACATCAGACAAAGGACTGATAAACAGAATATATAGGGAACTTAAAAAACTAAATTCTCCCAAAACTAATGAACCAATAAAGAAACGGGCAAGTAAACTAAACAGAACTTTCTCAAAAGAAGAAATTCAAATGGCCAAAAAACACATGAAAAAATGCTCACCATCTCCAGCCATAAAGGAAATGCAAATGAAAACCACACTAAGATTCCACCTCACCCCTGTTAGAACAGCCATCATTAGCAACACCACTACCAACAGCTTTTGGCGAGGATGCAGGGATCCCACCTCTTACACTGTTGGTGGGACTGTAAGCTAGTACAACCACTCTGGAAAAAAATTTGGAGGCTACTTAAAAAGCTAGACATTGATCTACCATTTGATCCAGCAATACCGCTCTTGGGGATATACCCAAAAGACTGTGACACAGGTTACTCCAGAGGCACCTGCACACCCATGTTTATTGCGGCACTATTCACAATAGCCAAGTTATTGAAACAGCCAAGATGCCCCACCACTGACAAATGTATTAATAAAATGTGGTATCTATACACAATGGAATTTTATGCAGCCATGAAGAAGAATGAAATGTTATCATTCACTGGTAAATGGATGGATTTGGAGAACATCATTCTGAGTGAGGTTAGCCTGGCCCAAAAGACCAAAAATCATATGTTCTCCCTCATATGTGGCCATTAGAACAAGGGCAAACACAACAAGCAGATTGGACTTTGAGCACATGATAAAAGGGAGAGCACACAAGGGAGGGGTGAGGATAAGTAAGACACCTAAAAAATTAGCTAACATTTGTTGCCCTTAACGCAGAGAAACTAAAGCAGATACCTTAAAAGCAACTGAGGCCAATAGGAAAAGGGGACCAGGAACTAGAGAAAAGGTAAGATCAAAAAGAATTAATGTAGAAGGCAACACACACGCACAGGAAATTAATGTGAGTCAACTCCCTGTATAGCTATCCTTATCTCAACCAGCAAAAACCCTTTTTCCTTCCTATTATTGCTTATACTCTCTCTACAACAAAATTAGAAATAAGGGCAAAATAGTTTCTGCTGAGTATTGAGGAGGTAGGGGGGAGAGGGAGGGGGCAGAGAGGGTGGTAAGGGAGAGGGTGGGGGCAGGGGGGAGAAATGACCCAAGTCTTGCATGCACAAATGAATAATAAAAAAAAAAATACCATGCTAAGATTCCATCTCACCTCTGTTAGAACATCCATCATCAAAAAAACCACCAACACCATGTGCTGGTGAGGATGTGGGGGAAAAAGAAACCCTAGTCCACTGGTGGTGGGAATGCAAGCTGGTGCAACCACTCTGGAAAAAAACGTGGAGACTTCTATAAAATCTAAACATAGAACTGCCATATGATCCAACAATACCACTCTTGGGGATATACTGAAAAGAATGTGAAACAGATTACTCCAGAGGCACCTGCACACCCTTGTTTATTGTAGCGCTAGTCACAATAGCCAAATTATGGAAATAACCAAGATGCCGCACTATTGATGACTGGATCAAGAAAATGTGGTACTTGTTCACAATGGAATTTTTCTCAGCCATGAAGAAGAATGAAATCTTATCATTTGAAGGTAAATGGATGGAACTGGAGAATATTATTCTGAGCGAGGTGAGCCAGGCTCAGAAGACCAAAAATCGTATGTTCTCCCTCATATGTGGACTTTAGATCAAGGGCAAATGCAGCAATGTGGTTGGACTTGGATCACATGACAAGGGGAGAGCACATATGGGAGCTATAGGAATAGATAGAAAACCCAAAACATGAAAGGCTTTAATATCCCCACTCCAGAGGAGTTAATACAGAAACCTTAAAGTGACAGAGGTTAACATGAGCAGTGGATCAGGAACCAGTGTAAAGATCAGCTAGAGATGAATCAACATTGGTTGTAACACATGTGTACATGAAAGCAATGTTAGGAATATTTCTGTATAGCTATCCTTAACTCAGCTAGCAAAAATGCTTTGTCTTGCTTATTATGCTTGTGTCTTTTCTTTAACAAAATTAGTGATAAAGGCAGAACAGGACCTGCCTGGAACTGATGGAGGGAGGGGCAGAGAGAGTGGGGGAGGGAGGGCACAGGGAGAAATGACCCAAACAATGTATGCACATGTGAATAAGTGAATAATTAAAAAACAAAACAAAAATAACAACAAAAAAGAAAATAACATATGTAAAGCACCCAGCACGCAGCCTAGCAGATATTAGAGATTCAATAAATATTAGTTCCCTTCCCTATTAAAAGGACTGCCAGCTACAAAAAAAAAAAAAAAACCAAGAATTAGTTGGTCATCTGATAGATCTAAGGTTAATTTTTAAAGAAACTGTTGAACTATTTTGCAAGGTTCATGATGAATATCATTTTTCAACTAGTGATACATGAAAGCCCCAACTATTTCACATTTATTCTTGAACTTGGAATTCAGGCATTTTGTTTTGGATCATTCTACAAGATTGACATTTATCTGGTGATTAATTATACCCAATACTTTTTAACCTTTCAATTAGCATCCCACATCATACTTTCTGAAGCATTTTATGTAACACTAAATTTTGATTGTTTAAATTCCTAATATTGAATTGTAGGTGGCTTTATATAATCTGATAAAATCCTTTATCTGATCCATGTTTTGAAAATAGATTCTTCTGGTAAGTAGTTTGCTTTTCATTTTCTTAGTGAAATGTGTTGGATAAAAGACAAGTTTTCAATATAAATTAACACCCATTTATTGATTCATTTTCTTTACTCATTCACCAACTTATGTTCTATCTAACAAACGTCACCTATGCTAAATCTGTAAACACTCAAGCACACAAACAAGGAACTGACAAGCTCCCTATCTTCTACCTGAAGTGTATAACTTCCGTGTTTATATATAGACACATAGTACAATTTGAATTAAATGTGATTTATATGGAGAGGGACCTAAATTTGAAAACTTGTTTCTCTGTTTTTCTATATGGACATCTAGTTGTTCTAACCACACTTTTTAAAGATACTATCCATTCCCTATGGGATTCCTTGGCATGTCTGACAAACAATACACAATTGGTGAGTATCTATGGAAATTATCAAGATTGATTGCTTTATTACACTGATCCATGTATCTGTTTTTTATCAATAGCACCGTGCCTTGATACCTGTAGGTTTCTGGTAAGTTTTGAGATTGGGTAGTATCCTGTGGTTTGCCCTTTGCAATATTCTTTTGGCTATTTGAGAGGTCCATTGCCTTTCCATATAAATCTTCAAAAAGATTATTTATTCTTTTAAAAAATGTCAACAGTTACATTGAAATTATTGTGGATCAATATGGGGACAATCGGTGTTTCAGTATTCAATCTTTCTAATCAATGGGAAAGCACACTTCCCTGTTTATTCATATATTCTTTAAATCACCAATGGTTTGGAATTTTTATTGCACTCCCAGAGTATGTATTTTCTTACATGAATGCCAAAATTCTTAATATTTCTTGTCATTATAAATGACATTTTTGGTAGATTTTATTTCCCAACTGTGTGTTGCTAGTATAAAGATGCTGTTTGGGGCTGGGACCATGGCTCAAGTGGTAGATTGCTTGCTTAGCGAGTGCAAGGCCCTGAGTTCAAACCTTAGTTCTGCCAAGCAAATGCTATTTATTTTTGTTAATTGACTTTGCTTCCTGTGACCTTTCTAAATTCAATTATCAGTTTGTTTTTATTTTTATGGATTTCTTAGGACCTCCTCCTACACTTAGATTACTTCTTAATAAAGATTTTTTCCATTCTATTATGCAAAGCTTTTACTTCATTTTCTTGAATGATATTTATGTCTATTGAGAATGCTACATTATTTTAACAAATATTCTAAGACTCAAGTTAATTATATTGATTACTTTCAAACATATTGAACCAAAACTTGTGTAAGAAAGCTTTTGAAACTTAAGAAGTTACAAATAAGTAATGAGGAAGGAAAAGCCAGAAGGCAACCTTATGGAACTAGATTATACTAAAAAATCAGTTTGTATGCATGTTTACTTAATATGTAAAACAGCACGTACAAAAACATGTGGGTAAGTATATACCCATATTGCTAACTGCCACTGAGTGGGCCTAGAAGAAGTGATGCCCTAGTGACGCACTGCTTCATAATACTGTTCTCTAATTTAGCCAGAGAAGGTGTTTGAGGAAATAACTGATTCTAAGCCTGGAACATCTTACAGTGCAAGAAAATAAGGAGGTCCAAATACTTTAGTAGAGCCAGGCTCACACCTCTAACCCCAGGTATTAGAGACACCACTACCTAGAGTATCTCGGTTATTTAAGGACTTTCAAAAGTGAGAACTGATATTAACCAATAAAACTGGATGTGGTGGCATATGCTTGTGATCTTAGCTACAGAGTGGGCTTTAACAGAAAGATCACAGTCTACATGAGCCCAAGAAAAAAATGGAGGTCTTATTCTAAAAATAACTAAAAAAAAAAAAAACAGCTGGAAAGTGTGGTTCCAGTAGTAGAGTGCTTGCTTAGTAAGCCCAAGGCTCTGAGTTCAAAATCCCAGAATCATCAAAATAAAACAAGGCAAAAAGTCAGGAGATAGGTCATGACCAAAGGAAATCAACCTAAAATTATTTCCAGTAGCCAAAACTGTAAGAATTTGACATACAAGTATGTAGTAACATAATTGGATTATAGCCCAAAGAATAAAATAAAAGTATTCCTGAGTTCACACTGATATAAACAAATGATTCAAAATATATGAGGAGAATTCTTCCTGACAGAGAGTTAGAATGGCAGAAGGAATAAGGGAAGTAGAAATCACTCTCTCAGGAATGGCTGGAACACCATCATATTAGCTTTTGCCAAAATCCACCCACAAATATTAACATTGTCAAGTGAATCTTTAAAAATAGGATTATAACTGTAGAGCAGAAAAATATCTCCCCTAAATATGCATTACATGATGTAGTGAGTTTTGTATAGGTCTACAGATTCTTGCCTATTCCCTTTTATGGATGTGGGGCTCAATTCACCTGCCTGGCATGTTGCTGGAGAGAGGGGCTCACTTCTAAGCAAAAGTAGACATTTTACAGTTGAAAACCTGGAGGAGGCCACTGCAAACAAGTGACAGAGCTCATCATCACCAACAATAGCGGGTGCAGGTACCATGTCCCCCAAAAAGGACACAATGAAAAAGATGTTTCACACATTTGTGTATGCTTCCAAATTTGGTAACTCCAGGCTAATCATGTGAAAACATCACACAGAGTCAAATTGCAGAGTGTCCTTCAAACTATTTTACCAACACTTTTCAAAGCATCTTCATGAAAAGCATAAACAAACAACAAAAATTGTACAGTGCAAAAGAGGGGATATTTCCTTGTACCATTTACTTGAGTAACTTCTCAGTCTTTTTACAAATGTGCACTGAGCACCTACTGTGTGTGACACACTTCACTAACTGCTTAGCAGACTTTAGGAAAACTCAATGAATAACCCCTGCTATTGGAGAGCTTATATTTTAGCGGAGGAATAAAGACAATAAACCATGGTAAGTTAGTTGTGAAATGTGCTTTGCTGAGGTCACTAAAAACTTGGCAACAAGTTCTGATAACAAATTCTACTACTCTACTGTCTTGAGATGGCATAAAGCCAAGACAATGTGTATATAGTTAATGAATTCCTAGATGCACAGTTTGTGTGTGTGTGTGTGTGTGTGTGTGTGAAATTAGGAGTGATGGGAAAATCATTTTCTCCTTATAGATATTACTTTTGTAATAATTAAAAATCAAATTACCTAAGTTTGACATTCTGCATTAGTGTATTCAATTTGTATTCATAGCTACAGAATTTGAAATTACTCAGCATTGATTTTCTTTAAATCATAGTACAATTCTCTACTTTCAGGTTAATTCAATGGGTGTTTATAAATAATAGAGTTGAACCTGAAGGAGCAATTTTAAACATAATATCTGAAATAGGAAAAAGAAATCAGTCTTATAATTATGAAACTTCCAAATACTGGAAGAACATGTTAATGCATAAACCTGAAGTTTGACACATAAAATTATTTTATAATATTATCATGACTCCAAGAATTGCTCAGGTTCTGAAAAACTTTCTAAGAAGTAAAGAATATTTTTGAGTACCATGTAATCTGTTAAAGGAATTTTATGAGCAAACTTTGAAAGTGTCATGATCAATATTTATTAAGAATTAAAGTTAGTATTATATTACAAATATAAATCACTTTTGAAATAACACTAGTAAACATCTCATTCAAATTATCAACTTATTAGATATATTATTTTTCATGCATTACCCCTTTGGAAGATAGGGTAAAAATATGCTTCCTGTTCTTTCTGCCCTTACTTCTGCTAAAAGTCCATATATTCTGCGTGAAACAAGCATACATAGACTCTGAAAGTAGAAGATATAGAGGAGGTGAAAACTGACCTGGCAGGTGTGTGCCTTGGATTTTCTTTTAGATTTCTATTGCAAGTTGGGTACAGCAGAAAGTTGAAACAGCAGGAATAGAGAAAAGAAAGTCCATGAGAGCTTGTTCTCCCTACCCAAAGGATCAAGAAAGAGATACCCTCTCATGACATACAAACAGATCAGACAATAAGTGGACCTGCCAAGCCGAAAAGCTGCAGCCCACCCCAACCTCACCAGCCACAGATAGACAGGAAGCTACATTTCACCTGTGAGGTTTCAGAGTAGACTGAGTGAGAATCAACAACTCTCATTACTGTTGTCGATCACAAACGTCTTTCCCCGTATCAGGGAAGACCACAAAGGAGCTTAGTCTTCCACTCCAGTTAGTGGTGAAGAGACACCTCTCTTTTCTCAGGGGGTTCTCTTTCAGGAAGACCTATACCACCAAACTCCAACAGTGAGAAGAAGGTTCCTGTACCCTAGACACCTCAGGTATCAACAGAAGCCAAACAGAAGACTAGGACTTCCATACACCTGGTAGAGATGAGCTGATAACTACTCTTCATACAAAGGATGAGAGGATTCTCAACAGATTGAGAACAACAAATACCTACCCACGACAACATAAATGCAGGAATTATCTGATGAGGATTTTAAAGAAGCCAAAATAGACATGTTTCAGTGAGCAATTACAAGCATGCTGGAAACAAATGAAAAAATATGTCTCAGAAAAGAAATAGAAAATTGCATCTAAAAAGAGAGATGACATAAACAGAAACCAATTAAATTATAGGCCTGGAAAATACAGAGAGAGGAAGAAAATTTAACTCTGAATTGACGTGTAAAACTAACAAGAATATGCAGAAACTGGATTTCTCACACATTGCTGGTGGGAATGTGAAATGGTGCATTTATTCTGAAATCTGATTTGAGTTTTACAGAAGTATTAGATATATATTTTCTATCTTTCTTTAATTTAAATTTGTTATTGAAAAAGATATAATGGGACAGTAAGTATATTATGTGTGACTAAAGAAGACCATGCCAAACAATGGTACACAGTGACAGCCACACAGTTCCTGAGAGTGAAAGTGGATCCCACTCTTACAGGATATCTCGGTGGGGTTTAGCCATAGTTCAGTTGCTCAGTGGCAGTACGGTTAGTAGCTACTGCATCAGACAGAACAGTTGTTTTAAAGAGACACAATCAGTATTGTTGGAACAAAAATTGAATTACCTTTCTCTCCTTTCTGTATAAAATGATATTGCAAACTCATGTCATAGAACAGAATAATGAAAATGTGTGTTGCCAAAAATTATGGAAATATAGAGAATATGTCAGACAATTAATGATTGACTGATAATGCTGTCTCTCTGGGCATTTTGATGCACGTGACATTTGTTAACTTTCTGAATTTTGTAATTTTTTATGATTTCATATCTATTCCAAGTAAATGTTCATGCTTGAATTCACTTTTGTAATCTCATTTGTTTTCTCAGAAAGCACTTCCCAGGCTTCAAGATCTTTCCCACACACATGCAGAAGATGCAGTTCTCAATATCTTTTTAATCATTCCTTTAGCCAAAAGTTTGCTGTGACAAGAAACAAAAAATGAGGTCTTGAAGCCTGGCGCAGTGGCTCATGCCTGTAATCCTAGCTACTCAGGAGGCAGAGACAGGAGAATTGTGGTTTGAAGCCAGCCCAGGCAAATAGTTCGAAAGAACCTATTTTCAAAAAGCCTGTCACAAGAGGGGCTGATGTAGTGGCTCAAGTGGTAAGAGCACCTGCCTAGCAATTGTGAGGCTCTAAGTTCAAACCCTGGTGCTGCCAAAAAAAACATGAGGTCTTGCTAATAGCCACTGATCATAACTTATTTTCATATTTTTCTCTTTATTCAAATACTGTTGATGACAACTAAAAAATATCCAAATTATTGAGGAAAAAATAAAAGGATGCTTATTGCATTATGACTTTAAGACTGCATTGCAAACATGCAGCTGAATGATGTATAAACTATGTTATAGCAGTAAATAAATTAAGATGCATTGAGCTGACACACTAGCTTTCCAAGAAAAACACGTAATGTGAAATGTTTGCAGATTTCCATTTTAAATGTTCCCACCGTACCCCACTTCAACTTACTAAGTATTAAGTACAGTTATAAACCGGTATTTATAAAATTCCTGAATATTTGAACATCAGCTTCCTAAGCCTCTGCGGGCCCCAGCACACACTGCATTCAGACATAATAAACAGATTTGGGTTAAACTGCTACTTCATGTTGGTGTCAAGAACTGAATGATTACAGCTGGCATGTTTTCTGATCCTATTGTATGTGCTTCCATTTTTCAGGCCCACTCTCAGTGGCTTTCAGTTCACATCTGTTTTGTATGAAACATAAGCCAAAAAATGGTGAGTTACTTTGAGCAGATGCATTGGCATGGGCCAAGTCTTCTATAAATGTTGAATACGCACATTATGGCATGTGTAATTACACACATTGTGCTCCACCTTGATAAACATAACTCCAAAGCCAGAGGACCTCAGGCCACCACAGGCAGGAGTGCTGTAAATCTCAGGGGACCAAATATTGCCAAAAAATTTAGAGCAGAAAGCAGGAGTGAGTCAGAGGTTCTGAGTAATGTCAACTCATTAAAAAAAAAAAAAAAAAAACCTTGAAACTAAGGTTGACATGTAGAAAGTATATAAATGTAAATGAAATATAACAAAAATTCCAGGTGCCATTTAAGGATCATTGGTATTTTTCATGCTTCATTTTGTGCAAATGTTCTTCCTCTTCACATCTCCCTACCATCCTACAGTGTGGAGCAACCAGAAATCATGAATGAACCCCTAGATTACTTCTCTAACTCTGGTCTGGCCTCCCTACCCCACTGTCACCCCTCCATCTTCATCTTTCATACCTCCTTCAGAAGTATGGCAGGTAATTTCATGGTAGGATTATCTTACTTCAAATGCTTACAGAATTGTCTATTGTCTGAAATATACAGAATAAAGAGCTAATCGTTGTAGAAAAGTCCTTAAAAAGATGACCCTAAATTAGCTTTTCTGTTATTCTTCTGAGATCCCAATCATTTCTATATGCTCTGTTTATACAGAATTGCCTCTCACTTTTCTCTGGTAGAATGCAAATTGTCATTAATATCTATGTACTTTCTTTTAAAATTTCTTTACTTTTAATTTCCAAAGAGTAACAGTATATATTAGTGAGGTACAATATGTGCTTTCATAAGAGGTTTCTGAGTCACTGTGTTTCCCTAAATTTTATCAGTCGTGTAAACTTATACTTTTTTGTGACCAAATATCATTCTTTACTTGCGTTTCAGAGACAAAGTGGTTAAGATTCTTCTTCTCTAGTCCACACTAGAGCCAAGAGCCAGTTCCTCCCATGAGTAACCCCACTCCTTACAGTTAATGTGTGGGAGTAGTGCTAATGATTATTAAAATGAGTATTTGAATACTTCTGCACTAAAATTATTAAGGAATAGGTCATGTCAACTCACATTTTATTCTCAGAACTCAGGCACATTGCTCAATAAATGTCTGAAAAATGAGTGAATAAATGTTAAATGTGCATGGCTGCTGATGGACTTCGACATTTTACTCTAAAACAATGAAAAAAATGACCTATGTCAAAGAACTCAGGGCCAACAAATTATGATTAGATACTAGTTTAAATTGCTTCTATCTTCTATGACTAATGTCTCTGTCTCTTTCCAGCTATGTTGAACTCACTTCTGTGCAATCAACTACACTGAAATCTTTTTTAGTTCTCAGAGTTCTTGTATTGTGACAGATCATGGTCTCCAACTTTAAATATTTCTATATGTATCCTTATAGAACCAGAATTCAAATATTATCTTAAGAACATTAAGCAGAACAATATATTTTGTGTAATTTGATCATTACTGAGAACATAACAGCTATAATGAGTCTCCTATCTTTTTTGAATAAACAACCATACCTCTCTATCAAATTGTACAATCTAATAATGCAACAATTTTCCAGCTTTGAAAATTTAAACCTGACCTCTGGTACACAAAAATAGTGTGTACTGTCTCAATTCACATTCCTTCTTATAAGCTTAAAATATAAGCATGTTATTTTACAACGGAGATTGTCTATCCTCTCTGGGGAAATTGTTACTATAGTTCTACCATATGGAGAGTCAGATGTTTTTGGTAAGTAATTAGCGTTTGTGAAGGAGGGAATGCTAACTATTAGTGATGTCCTTAATGACCTAATTACTTCCCACCACCTCTCTGTATTGTCACAAGCAGGATCAAGATTCCTGACACTTGGGACATTCATAGGATATGCTAAAACCATAGCAGAACCCCAGCGGGGAAAGGACATTCTTATACCCACAGGCAACTTTCAACCTATATAGGCTGGGAGTGTATGAAGTCATTTTGTGACAAGACTACTTGAGAAACAACATTCTGACCCTTTTGTCAGCAGTAAGACCTGCATTTGGAGTAGTGTTGCACGAGAATAAGAAAATCAGCAATAATTCTTGTTTTGGAATCATCGTCATCACCCATGGCCAGTTCCATGTGAAGCAGAGCAAATTGAGAGGATGTTTGAAACTTAAACTTAAAAGAGGGATCTGCTTGCTTGAAAGTGAGCAGCAACATAACTCATGACTCCCTCTCAGGCAGGTTGAATGGAGACAAAAATAAACTTAGTTCCTAATTGCCTGTATTGGATATACTAGTCATAACAATGTGCTTTAAAGATGAGCCAACTCAGTGATTGCTTAACTCGTGTTCAATAATTTCATAAAAGATATTTTATATTGCTAAAGTTTGTTATTAAGTTGATTGTGCAATTGTGTAGTATAGACAAAACTCAGATGAACATGGACATTTTAAAAAGCAAAAGTATGTAAATAGATTTCAAACCTGATCTTTGTCAATTCTAGCTCCTCAGGATTGAGGGTAGAGACAGTGGCAGATCTTGCTCTGATTGCTGCCTGGAAAAGGCAAGCTGATTTCTCTGTATTGTGGGAGGGGGAGCATCACTTCTGTTCTTCCTTAAGTAGTTTGTGTTGAGACATATTTAAATTCAGCGAAATTGAGAAGGTGTTGAGGTCAAGCTATTTTGCCAAATTGAATGGAAGAAAGTACTTTGGTCTCTTCTTTGTACTCCAGGCTATTTCTGTGCCACATTACTCCATTTATGCATTTGTTGCATCCCTTATTAGTTTCTCACAGGAAGTTCACAGTTGCCTCTGAAACTACTCAAGTCATCAAATTACTATCATTGTAATAACTATCATCCTGTGGCTAAATGTAAATTTCCTTGTACTTACATGTTCATGTGGGTGAAGTTGTTGCATAGGAACAGCCTCTCAGTTGCTCCCTTTGCATGTCATATGAAACTCAAATTCCTTTACGTCAGGAAAATATTTCCTCATTAAAATTGAAAGTACAAGATTTTCTTCCATTAGGCAAAGAAATCAATGCAACAAATTCTGTATATGAAAACTAAATATAAGCCTTATTTATTTTAATTCAACCCTAAATTTACTTCCCATGCTTTAATCATGACCCTTTAACCAATGACAGTCTACTACTAATGCTTTGAGAACCTGAAGTGCATATTACATAGACACTCACTGCCACTTAATGATGGGGGACTGCATTCTGAGAAATGCATCTTTGTGTGAACATAGATTGCACTCACATAAAGACTTCTGCAATGTCACTTGACCATGTGATTTCATGGAACCATATGCACTCTCTGTTGTTAACCAAAATGTCATTATGCATGATTGTATATTTTTTCATACAGACAAGGGAAAACCTAAACTTACACTCATACTTCAACTTAATGATATTGACTTTTTCATTTAAGTTCCTTGCTATCATTTAAGAAGAAATGCAGAGGTTGAAATGGGGGTATATGTCTTGGTGAATGGAACCTAAAAATAGGTTGGTGAAAATCTTAACATGAATGTGCAGCAGGAATGATCATAGAAAAGAGTGGAATTTAAACAAAAGGTCCAGTAACAAATAAGTGTGTACTGAAGATAACTGTGTATAGAACTCCAACTGCTTATATTTTGGGTATATTAGAAGCAACTTATAGAGAAGAGTATATATAGACATTTAACATACATACATTTCTGTTTTCACTGTCATCACTATAATGCTTCACATTTTCCTCTAACATCAAGTATATTATATGGAAATTGGTGAAGCACATGTTCTTGTGGTGTAGACCAGATAGACATAGGTTGCTGAAAATTCCACAATAGATTTCAATATGTGTACTCACCCTGAAATATAGGAAATGAATGGTTTAAGAATACACTGATTTAAGTGCTTTGAATGGAAATAAACTCATCTTAAGTTAGCAGAACCTCTGGTTCCCATGATAAACTCAAAGTCTTATCTGAGGATAGGGCAAAAGTATTACATATTATATGGTTCCATTCATAAAAATAATAATATTTACATGTACTTGATTGTGGAATGTAATAATTAGTTCATGGAATAAGGTGTTTACTGACAGAGAATGGACATGAGATAAATTCCTGGGAGGCTGGAATGTTTATCCCTTAGAATACTACACCTGTGTAAGGCAGTAATGGTTACACAGGTATATCCATATGGAAGGAATCCATTAAGCAGTACACATAATAGTCATTTCAGTATTGTATGTTATAGTAAATAAACATTTTTAAAAGATAGAAAATAGAAAATGCTACATTTTGCATAAGAAAAAATAAAGGAAATGTGTTACCTCAGAGTATTCACAATATCAAAGACATAACTGTGAAAGTCAAGGGTTTATGTATTTAGAAGAAAACATGCAAAATCTATTTATGATCTTAGGGTAAGAAATGTTACATCATAACTACAAAATGGCAAAAGGTATTTGTAATACATATTGCAACCAATTCAGAATAAAATGAAAAGACATAAAAAAGGATAAGGAAAGAAAAATAACCAGTATAAAAGTCACCAAAATGCATGTGTAGGCATGTCTCCACAAAATAAATGATATTATCATATAAACATATGAAAGTAACTAATTCCTTCCAATGAGGGAGGTAAAATTATGAGCAGAGCAGTGTTGTGTAGATATAATGCTCGGAGTATGGTTATAAAAGCAATCTAGGAAGCAATTTGGCTCTATCTCTAGAACATGTACAAAATGTTCTTAACAGTGCTGTTAGCAAACACTAAGAATGAAAAATTCAAATATAAATCCTCAGAACAACATACATATACATACATATATATACATGTGCATGTATATATTTATATATAACATAATAAATTTGCAAGTTAGAATGGCAGAGAGAAGTAACCATTACAGTGAAGAAAATGAATAAGGTAAAATTACAAAAACAGACAAATCTTAATAATATTGAAAGAAAAATGTCAGAAAGCTACATTCATGACAAAAGCCAGAAAACCCTTGAATTGACAATTTTCAACAAAAGAAACAATATTGTTAAATAAAAGCACCCCTAACTCTATTCAAGGAAGTGAAATTATGAGCAGAGCAATATTTTATGACCGATAGATTATCCCAAACTAGATACAGTCTTGGGAGAATTTTTATAAAAATTTTAGCTCACAAGCTAAATTGAACAACATTAGGATGCCTACATACATCATTTTTTTAACCCAGATGAGAATAATTAACAAAAAGTCAGGAGAGTGGTATCTTTGAAAATAAGACTGAGACCTGAAATAGGTCAAATGTAAGTGAATGGCAACTTTCCATCTCTTGAGTTGATGGTGAGTCAACACAGGCTCATTTCATTATCTGGAGAGACAGAGCTGTCAATGTGTACATGTGCATATGTGTGTGGGTTTATGTTATTTAAAAAAATACCACATGGGAAATTTGTTATATCAGTTTTGCAAAACAATTTTACAGGGAAGGAGTTTTTAAATTTAAATTGCCTTTTTAATAAAAGAAAGGAGAGAATTCCGAAATCACAGACAATACTAGGTAACAAGAGCTTTAAGATAGACTATCATTCCAACTGGAAGGAAGAAACCTATCATCAGATGGACAAACTTTAGCTTACAAACATGTCCTTCATGTGTTTTATTTTCCTGGAATAGAAAAAGCATGGGAGAGAGACTTTGGCAGACATATGGCTCCCAGTGCACTTAGTATACCTGAGGCTTGAAAGGACTTTCTGGGGGTGTTGGTTACGTGATATAGGAAAACAATACAAAGGGAAATGAGTGCAGTGCTTTGGAAGTTTGCAGCAAAGGTGAAGCAAGCCCTGAGACAGCAATGGCTCCCAGGCTCCCAGAAACCATACAACTTGATGCCCTCTCTTGTTAAAGGCATTGCTGGTAAGAAGGCTTTTGGAATGCCAGGTGATAGTGGGGGTAATTCTGTAGGAACATGTGGTTAAGTCATAGCCAGACTGAGTAGAAACTGCAGGTCTCATTTTAAAATTCATACAAAGTTGCATTTGACAGGATTCTGTGTAGCTGGGGCTGGACTCAAACTCTTAATTCTTCTGCCTCCATCTGTAGATTTCTGGGATTATAGGCAAGCACCACCACTCTTGGCTTCCCTTTGAGATTTTTTAAATGTTGGCGTCCTTGACTTAGTAGGATATTTCCTGTGAAATTTTGGAAAAATACTGTGTTTATATATATATATTACGAAGAAAGAGGGAGGCACTCATTTAAGATGGCTGTTGAATGTCTAAATTTTTCACTAATATTACCAGAATAATTAGTACTATCATGAAAAAGAATTACTTTGTTCAGGAATCAAAAACTGCATTCCTAGAAACATTTAGGTTCTTAAAGGTAACCTGGGGGAAAGCGGGGCTGGCCTTTCTAAAGTGAGTGTGACCATTTCGTCCTTACATTCAGTACTCACTTGCATCAATTTTTTTCTCTCTTTAAACTAAAATACTGAAGATCTAGACTACTTGCTTATAAGGAGAGTGATATCCTTGAACTCTTCAGAGAATATAAGACCTGCATTCTATTTCTATTCATTCTTCAGAGAATATAAGACCTGCATTCTATTTCATTCATTCATTTCCTCAGGCATGCACACACAATCATCCACTTATACAAATTAATTATTTGATTTGTTTATTGATTATATTTCATATGTTAGGAGAAATGTTGTGAACCAAAGATAAAGGAGAAATGTCATACAGTGTGTATTTAAATGTCATGCTATCACTTCATACATATTCATATTATTACTGTGTGTGCAGGGAAGAAATGTACTGAGTTTATTCTTCATTATGTTTTTTTAAATGGCTGTGATTAAACACCACTATCCACTATATGGAAATGTGATGAAGATAAAACCATCACTCTTAAAAACTGCATTAACATAAAGATACATCACAATTATGGTTTCTACGATGTGAAGTAATTGGGGAGATATTGTGGCTCAAACACATCTAAAGAAACTTTAAAAGAATGTGACATTTTTAACCTCTGAAAAGCAAATATATGAAGATAACTGAAGAACTGAAATTAAATTAAGTAAGATTTGAATATTCTGAGTGTGAATTTGGAGACAGTAGAGTGGATGCTGTACATGTGTAAAGTCAGTACATTGAACACACGGGAAACACATTCTGTGGTGAGAAAACAAAACCAAACAAGAAGCTAATGCAATTGCTGTGTGACTCTATGCTATGAAACTGTAGGTAATGAGGCAAACAAAGTAGAAGAGTATGTCTGTGTAATGAAAGATTTATTCATTCACCTCCTGTGCTGTGAGCTATATATATTTTACATTAATCTGATAGAATGGGAAAATATGGATAGCAAAATTGTCATGTTTCTGATCATGAATATAGACATGATGACTTGATGGAGAAAAACATCAATACTTATTTCTAAAATTTCTAAAGAGTACGAATAGCAACCAACCCGTTAAATTCAAATAGACCTACATTTTTAACAGTTTTAATGGTACTTTATTTTAGAAAGTGACAATCAGAGTAAGTACATAATGTGAATGGATTCAGGGGATTTTTGCTTATAGCATTTGGCATTCCTTCAGTGAAAATCTATACAGATGACCTAAGCCTACCATACGATCCTCACTGCCTTTGCATGAATGCCTATAACATTCTAGGCAGATGGTGCCTTAGGGTTATAAAAAAAGAATGGCAGAAATGGATACATAATTTGGAAGACTTGGGAATGAGGAGACTTAACAAAACCAAAATAAAGAAAAAAATAATATATTACTTAGAATAATGTCAGCCAATTGCTAAAGAAAACAAATGTTTGTTGGAACACAGTGACACAAGGATAAGCTTTCTGAGCAACATGCTGATTGTACATTGCAGACTGGAGAAAAATTTTAGCTTCCTTGGGTATCTACTGTTGGAATATTATCAGCCAAGCATCACTGGGCCATTTAGATGAACTGATACCCCATGATCATGTGGAATTCCCATTAAATAACATATTGTGAATAAATAAGTTGTCTTTATGTGTCAGTTGAATCATCTGAGTATTAGAAACCAGCAAGAGACTCTGTGTGTACAGATTTATTTTGGAATTCTAGAATGGATAAAGGGAGTAGAAGGAAGCACATGCACATGTCTTAAGACCAGGAAAGAAGGAAACACACACCCACAAAAGTCATCAACAAAAGTGTGGTTCTCAGTAAGTCTCTCTAGCCCATCAGGGAGTTGTGCTCAGAGGTTGCCTGTTGATGAGTTGGGTGCTGAGCAGAAGGATCTGACTTTAATATCATGCCTCCTCATTCACTGTCTGGGAACAGAATATACTGGCTTCCATCTGAGTGGCAAAGGAATTCTACAGTACAGCCCTATGCACTAGTAGAAGGCAGCCATTACCAGGGCTGATTTCCTGAGGAAGGACACCCTGTGGTCACCAGACTCCCGATGGTCCATACACAGATGTGCCTGCAACCATTCATCAACTGTGATATGAACCGTACACATTTCAAATTTCACATCAATCTGATTGGATGAAAAAATATGGAGAGAAAAATTGTTATCTGTCAATTCACACATATCCTTGACAGTGTGATGGGAAAACAGTTCAATTATTATTTTCAGAATGGAACATACTAAGAGCTCTTTCATAGAAAATATGGAAGATAAGATAAATAGGGAAGAAAAGGTATGAAGCAGGAAAGCTGATGGAATAAAGCCTAGAAATACCAGCTGTTGTTATTAGTCAGTGACAGGTGGGAAAAGAGAATGTATAACAGTTTAAGCAAAAAGGAGACTACATAGACTCATGTGTAGATTGGGTACCAAGAGTGGATACACAGATGCAGATGCTTTTCAGCCTGTTGGCTCTATTTTTGGGTGGAGTTACTTCCCTGATTCTTCTTCTCCAGATCTCTAAAACATAGGCAAAGGCATTGTCCTCCAAATGAGTTCCAGGCTCATTTCTACACAGAATACTGTGAGAACTGCTTTGCAGTGCTCTAACCACCCCATTGTAAATCATGTACCTCTTTCTAGGAATGGGAGAAAAATGCAATTTCCATAAAATTAAAGGTCTGGGAATTATGACTGAGCTAATAGGCAAGGATGAATTCTCTAGAGAAGTTTTCATGGGAAAAAAATAAAATAAACAACTTTGTTAAGACAAGGATGGCAGAATGAAGAAGGAACCACCATGCAAGACTCTCTGTGTGTGTGTGTGTGTGTGTGTGTGTGTGATAAAATAGGTATCTATCTAGTAGTAAGGCAATATAGGGTCTTTTCAGAAGAATGAACAACACAGACCAAGTTCTGACTTTAGCTGATTCACCCCTGATTGACCAGTGTTGACAACAGGGTCCAGTACCCACCATACAGTGAGTAACCATTTGTTCATTCGTGGTTTTCATGGAATAAATAAATATAAAAATTTCTAGAAGCTGGTTCTTTAAACCAAAGCATATCAGTAATCTGTACACGTATATGGTCTTACTATATAGGACCATATGTAGAAGAAAGCAACCTCTGATATTTTTTTTCTCCCTGCAAGAAATAACAGAAAAAAATTCACTCAAATCTAAATTCAGTGCCTCAGCAAATAAGTGAAAGGATAGACAAATAAGACTACATGAAATTAAAAAGCTTCTACACAAAAAAAGAAATGGTTTCTAAATTGAAGAAGCTATTCACAGAATAGGAGAAAATCTTTGCCAGCTGTACAGATATAACAAGGGGTTAATAACCAGAATATACAGAGAGCTCAAAAAATTAAACTCCCCAAAAAATCAATGACTCAGTGAAGAAATGGGCCAATAAGCTGAACACAGCCTTTTCAAAGAATGAAGTTCAAATGCCTAAAAAAACACATGAAAAAATATTCACTATCCCTGGTTATCAAGGAAATGCAAATCAAAACCACATTGAGATTCTACCTCACTCCTGTTAGAATAGTAACCACCCAGAACACAAACAACAAATGTTGGCGAGGATGTAGGGAGAAAGTGGTTTTAAGCTAGTACAACCACTATGGAAAGCAGTATGGAGGTTTTTTACAAGACTAAAAATAGAATTGCCATACAATACAGCAATACCACTCCTAGGGATGTATCCAAAATGTTGTGAGTCAGCTCGTAACAAAAGCAACTGTACACTCATGTTTACTGTAGCACTATTCACAATAACTAAGCTTTGGAAACAGCCAAGATGGCCCACTACCAATGAATGGATTAAGAAAATGTGGTGTTTATACACAATGCAATTTTACTAAGCCACAAAGAAGAAAATTTTGTCATTCACAGCTAAATGGATGGAACTGAAGAACATCATCTTAAGTAAAGTTAGCCAGGCTCAGAAGGTCAAAAACCACACTTTCTCTCTTATTTGTGGAATATAGACCTAATACAAATACAGCAATATTATGAAACACTGGTCACACTAAGGAGAGGTCATACAAGGGAGGGGTGGGGAAACTAAGAAAACTAAGAAGTTGAATAGGGTTGATTTACTCTCTATATAAGAATGAATATAGAAATCTCAAACTGATTAATACTACCGTAAGATAGGGTCTAAGGTAAAATGAAGAAAATTAGAGGAGACTAACCAATTGGGGTTATAATACATATATGCATGGAAATGTTATAAGGAAACTTCCTGAGTAGCTACCATTACCTCAAACAAGCTAAAATGTCATGTTAAAAAATTGATGAATTGATAAGTAGAAACAGTACATCAAAGTGTATATGGGAGACAGCAATAATGCACAGTGTGCCATACAGATATAACAAGAAATAGAAATTTAATTTTCTGTGCATTTTAGCATTTATACATTTGTGATTGTTACCTAAAAGTATTTCTCCATATTTTAAAATTATTATACAGAACGATGATTCTAAATTAAATAACAAACCGATATAGATTCCCATGCCAAACCCAGAGAAATTAGAGTAGTTTAACCCAATTTTAAAGTAGAAAAGCTTTTATTTAATAGCAATGTATTATACAAATGAATTAATTACAAGAAAGCCCTTTTTTTCTCCAGCTTTCAAAAGAGCAAACATGAAACAAGGTGAGAAGACATTCTCAGCTTTACCTCTGTGAATGTTTGCATCGGTCAGCAGAGACCAGGCTATGCTGCAAAAAGAGAAAACCCTGCATTGCAGTTAATGATTGTAACAAAGGTTCTCGTTCAGATCATGATCTGTTGTGGGTGAGAGCCAGTCTTTTCCCAACAATGACAGAAGTCCAGGATAATCACTTTCTGCAACCATATCATCTTGTGGTTCATGGTTCTACCTTTGCCAATCTGAAGCAGTGCATGGCGAATTATTACCCACAATGACCTAATTCCACAAGCATCACAGGGCCCTCTGTTCACCTCATTTGCCCATGGCCTGAATCTAAACATAAAACCATCTGGGAAACATAAAGAAAAATGAGAACATTGGGAGTATTTGCCCTGTGGCAGTCATCAATCTAGAAAGCTTTGTGCTTCATTTTCCATTTTACCTGATACATACAATTAGCAAGAAACTATTTTAATGACCTCCTCTAGTGTACATATTCTTCAGATTGAGCTTTTATTTCCTAGCATTGTTTATGTTTTTCCCATGGCAAAATTTGAAATTTCAGTTAATTATATATTTGTGTGTATGTAAGATATATTACATATTTATGTAAAAATACCATTATATATGCCATAATGTATATGAGATAAAAGTATAAAAGAAAAAACTTTGATTTTTTTTAAGCTAATTCCAAAACATGAAGATTTTTCTAGTGTGAAATTCCTGTTTTAAAGTTGCAACTCTACAACTTACTAAATATTGGTCTTAAAGAGAATGAAAATGAATAAGGGGATTTGAGTCTTTATGTTATTTTCATGTTATCTAAATCTTAGTTTTAATTTTGTATTCATAATTTAACATAGTATATATTTTCAAAAACAGTTGACATGGCATTTTATATTAAAATGCCTCTACAGAATGTATTATAATTATATAATCCATTTTTCCTTGATGAAATACTTGTTTAAAGTAATACTTATAGTTCTTAAATTCATTTTTATCATTGGGTCACAATTAATAATCTAGTTAAAATTGTTTTTATTCAAAATGACTTCCAACAGAATAAACTTGTATTCATCTACTATTTATAATTTATGTATGCTTCTTTACAATTTTGATTAAAATATTTGAAATAGTAAACTAACATTGTTAATACTCAAAATATATTGCTAATCAAAATACATTTAAAATGTGTCAATATTTTAAAAAGATTTTTGTAGTATGTGTATTAGCCATGCATTCAGGATATGAAAAATATCTAATTTTAAATTTCAAAATTTGTCTCCATCAAATATAAAACTTATTTTTTCATGATCTTTTCTTTTTTAAATCTCTCACTGCTCAAAATATTTTAGCTCCCAAAATGTAAGAAACCACACTTTTATTCATAAATTTCTACTGAATGCTTGTTAGGAAGTTTTCGTGTTGTGAGACAATCATTCTTTATCTTTTCAGTACCAATTTCTTCCAGTGTATGGAATTCAGGAAGAATTAAAACACTCCTTTGATACTCCCAGGTGTTCATTTTCTCCCCCTGTGATTACCTGTATAGGGAAGGGACAAGACACACATTTGGCAATGTCAAAATCACTTAAATATTCTGTGTTTATTCAGATAAGTACAAAATAACAAGAGACATATACAACATGGTATTGATTTTGTGTAATTACTTTAATCTGACTAATATAAATTCTGTCTTCTACTACTAAAAGAGAAAGCAGTTTCAGGAGTAAAAATAGCTCCTGTTTATCTTTTTGAATTACTTATTTACTTACTTAGTTACTTATTTATAATTAGTTATTTATCTACCTACCAGGACGTCTTGCAAGCTGGACCTCCATAAAGAGTCACCATGCCAAGTGGGACTGCTGAGACCACAAATTTGCAAAAAGCTTAGGGGTGGAGGGTGCATGTTCCTGAAGGATCCTCCTGTGCAATACCTTGCTTCTTTCAAGAATCTCTATATTAGACTACAAGGTGCCAAACACATTTATAAAGACCAGGGAGTAAAATGATTTTACATGTACCAGAGAAACATGTTTAAATAAACTTTAAAAGAATTTGACATTTTTTAACTTCTGAAAAGCAAATACAAGGAGATAATTAAATAACTAAAATTAAATTAAATAAGACTTGAATATTCAGTGTGAAGTTGGAGACAGTGAGGTGGATGCAGTATGTGTGTAGACCCAGTACATTGACACCACTGGAAACACATTCTCTGGTAAGAAAACAAAACCAAACAAAAAGCTGATATAATTTCTGTGTGACTCTTTGCTATGAAACTGTAAGTAAATAGGGAAGCAGAGTAGAATATACTATACAAATACATTCTTAAAACCATAAGAAATGTCTGTGATATGAAATGTTAGTTCATTCATCTCCTTTGCTGTGAGCTGTATATATTCCATGGTTTCACATCAATCTGATAGAATTGGAAAATATGGATAGCAAAATCATCATATTTCTGATCATGAATATAGACTTGATGGCTTGATGGAGAAAAAGTTCAATGTTTATTTCTAATACTTCTAAAGAGTAAGAATAGCAAAAAAACAGTTAAATTCAGATAGACATATATTTTTAACAGTTCTAATGATCCTTCATTTTAGAAAGTGACAATGAGAACAACTACATAATGTGAATGGATTCAGGGGATTTTTGCTTACAGCATTTGACATGCATGCAATGAAAATCTATACAGATGACCCAGCTGAGATTCTGAGCTTATTATACAATCCTCACTGCCTTGGCATGAACACTTATAACATTCCATGCAGATGGTGCCTCTGGGTTATGAAAGAAGAATGGCAGAAATGTTTACATAATTTGGAAAACTTGTAATGAATAGATGAAGAAAAAAAATGAGAAAGATGACGCAAGGATAAACATTCTGATCCTTGTGTCACTTTGTTTTACAACAAACATTTATTTTCTTTAGTACATGGCTGACATTATTCAAAGTAGTTTATTTTTTTTTCTTCATTTCTGATTGAAAGCACAAGGATGTACTTTCAATGTACATGCTGATTGTACATTGAAGACCCAAGAAGCATTTTAGCTATCTGTGATTCTTATCTGCAGTTCAAGTATTATCAGCCAAACATCACTGGGCCATTTAGATGAACTGATACCCCTTTCATTCATGTGGAATTCCCTTAAATAATATATTGTGAATAAATAAATTATCTTTATTTGCCAGTTTTATCATATGAGTGTTAGAAACCAGAAAAAGAATCTCTGTGCATGACACTTATTTTGGAATTCTGGAATGGATAAAGGGAGCTGAAAGCTGGGCAGACAGGTGTCTATAGACCAGGAGGGAAGGAAAGTCATGTCTTCCACATCACTGCAGTTCTCAGTAAGTCTCTCCAGCCCATTGGGGAGTTGCAGTCAGAGGCTGCCTCTTGGTGGAGTTGGGTGCTGGGCAGAAGGATCTGGCTTTCGCATCATGCCTTCTTCACCCTCTGGGAACAGAGTAGTGGTCTCCTAAGTGGCAATGGAACTCTACAGTAAGCAATAGGTGGCACTAGTAGAAGGCACCTCTTGCCAGGGTTGGCTCCATAAAGAAGGAGACCCTGTAGTAACCAGACGCCCTATGATCTATATACTGGTATGCCTATACTCACTTATCTCCTATGGTGTGAGCTGTACACATTCCAAGGTTTCACATCAATCAGATTGGATAGAAAAATTTTTATCTGTCAACTTGTGCATATAACTGACAATTTCATGGGAAAAAAGTTCAATGCTTATTTTCAATAAGATAGATACTAAGAGCTCTTTCACAGAAAATATGGAAGATAATATAAATAGGAAAGAAATGATATAAAGCAGGAAAGCTGAGTATGAATGAGGCCTAGAAATACCATCTATTGGTGTTGGTCAGTGACAGGTGGCAAAACAGAATGTAAATTAGTTTAAGCAAAAAGGAGACTGCACTGGTTCATGTGTAGCTAGGGTACCACGGGTGGACACACAGATACAGATGCTTTTTAGCCTGTTGGCTCCATTTTTGGATGGGGTTATTTCCCTAGATTTTCTTCTCCAGATCTCCAAAACTTATGCAAAGGCCTTGTCCCCCAAATTAGTTGCATGCTCATTTCTACAGAGTACTGTGACAATTGCTTTGCAGTGCCCTAATGACCCCATTATAAATCATGAGCCTCTTTCCAGGAATGGGAGAAAAATCTAGTTTCCACAAAATTAAAGAACTGGGAATGATGACTGTACTATGCAGTAAAAGTGAATTCTGTAAAGACAAATTTTCATGGCAAAAAAATTAATTAAACAGCAATATTACACAATGAGGGCTGCCACAGCTTACATGACTAAGCTGCTGACCCTGACTGGGATCGATGGGGAATGAGAAACAAAGACACACAGACATAAAGAAACAAAGCTGATATCGGGAGGACTGCACATTCCTGGTGGGATACGCGAGTGCCTACCTAAGCCAGAGTGTTTATTTTATAGGTCAGTTCAAGGGAATGAACCAGGTGAAATATACACCAGTAATTCTTTTGATCTAAGGTAAAAGAAATGGAGTCTGGTGGGCTGTTTTCTTCAGGCTTGTTGAAGCTTAACTATAAAACATCTGGTCTGGAGATCATCAGAGAGCACACAGGACACTTTATCTATAGATATTGGTTAATCTGGCATCAGGGAGTCTCCAAACATGTCTGGTACTTTATCTAGTTTGCATCAGGGAGCTGGTGTACAGCCACAGCAGGCTGCTTTCTTCAAAGGAATGCTGGAACCAAGGTCAAGACACAAGGTGCCAGGAAGAATGAGAGTAGGAGAGCTGTGCAAGCTCCTACTTGGAGAGACTTTGCAACCTCTAATATTTCCCAGTCCAAGGTCCATGCCTAGTCCCCAACAGAGGGCAAAGGGCAGAAGGCAGAATAAGTAAGAAACCACTGTGCAAAACTCTGAGTGTGTATGTGTACGTGTGTGTGTGTGTGTGTGTGTGTGTGTGTGTGTGTGTGATGAAATGATGACATAGACACCTAGCATTAAAGTAGTCTAGGTTCCTTTCAGTAGATTGCAGAACAGAAACTAAGACAAAACTTTAGCTTACTCATCTCTGAATGACCAGTGTAGACAACAGGGTCCAGAACCCACCATGCAGTGAGTAACCATTTGTTCATTAGTGGTTTTCATGGAACAAGTAAATGTAAAAATTGCCAGTACTGATACTGTAAGCCAAACCACATCAATAATCTGTGTACATGCATGGTCTTACATATAGGACTGTACTTAGAAGAAAACACCCTCTGATTTTCTTCTCCCTGCAAAAGAATAAATAGAAAAAATCACTCGAAACCAAATTCAAACATTAATAACACTCATAGGTAGAAACAGAAAATCAAAGTGTATGTAGGGGACAGCAATAATGTATATGGTGCCAAACAGATATAACAAGAACTAGGAATTAAAATTTTCTGAACATTTTAACATGTATTTTTATTGCCAATATTACTGAGTATTTCCCCATATTTAAAAATCATTATGACAGAGTGATGGCTCTAAATTAAATATAAAAACAAAGTAGATTCTCATACTCAAACCAGAGAAATTAGGTTTAATCCTTTTATGGAGAAAAGTTTTTATTTAATAACAAAGTATTATGCTAATGAATTAATTACAAGAAAGCCATTTTTCTTCTCCAGCTTTCAAAAGAACAAACATGAAACAAGGTGAGGAGATTTTCCTAGCTTTACCTGTGTGAATGTTTGCATAGGCAGCAAAGACCATGCTATGCTGAAGCAAAAGAAAACCCTACATTGCAGTTAGTGAAAATGACAGAGGTTCTCCTTCAGATCATGATCTGTTATGGGTGAGGTCCAGTCCTTTTCAAACAGTGACAGAAGTCCAGGCTAATTACATCCTGTAAACATATCATCTTGTAGCTCGTGGTTCTAGCTGAAACAGTTCATGGTGCCAATCTGAAACAGTGCACTACAATTATTACCCACAATAGTGTAATTCCAAAAGCATCCCAGGGCCCTCTGTTCACCTCATTTGCCCATGGCATGAATCTAAAAATAAAGCCATCTGAGAAAAGTAAATATAATTGAGAACATTGGAGTATTTCCCCTGTAGCAGACAATCTAGAAAGCTTTATGCTTAGTTTTCCAGTATGCCTGATATATTCAATTAGCAAGAAACAATTTTAATGAGCTAATTATTGATTGTTCTGGTGTATATATTATTCAGAGTGATCTTTTATTCCCTATCATTATTTATTTTTTTCCTAAGGGAACATTTGAAAGACTTTTTTTAGTCACATGTGTATATTTGTGTTTATATAAGATGTATTCCATATTTATTGACATGTATCTCTCTATATATCATTATATATAAGATAAAAAGTATGATAAAAGTTTTGGCATGTTTATTTAACTATTCCAAAATATGAAGGTTTTTATGGTTGGGAAATTCCAATTTTAAAGCTGCAACTCTACAACTTATTAAGTGTTGCCCTGGAAAGCAATGTGAGTAAACTCCCTGTATAGCTATCCTTATCTCAACTAGCAAAAACACTTGGTCCTTCCTATTATTGCTTATACTCTCTCTTCAACAAAATCAGAGATAAGGGCAAAATAGTTTCTGCCTGGTAGTGAGGGGGTTGGGGGGAGAAGGAGGAGGTGGGGGGAAGGGAGGAAAAATGACCCAAACATTGTATGCACATACAAAGAAAAGAAATAGAAAAAAAAAGTGTTGCCCTTAAACAGAATGAATAAGAGTAAGGGGATTTGGGTCATCATCTGTTTTTGTTTTTATTTTTATTTAAATCATAATTTTAATGTTATATTTATAATTTATCATAATCAGTATATGTTTTCAAAAGTATTATGACTTGACATTTGATATTTAAATACCTCAACAAAATATATTACAATTATATTATCATTTTAGTCCTGGTGAAATACTCATTTAAAATAATTTTTATAGTTCTTAAATTTATTCTTTTCATTTGGTCACAATGGTCTTTATAGTTTTGATTGAAATATTCAAAATAGTAAATATACACCACTAATATTCAAATATTTTGCCAATCAAAATACATTTTAAATGTGTCAATAGTTTAAAAATATTTTTGTAATGTGTGTATTAGTCATGCATTCAGGATTTGAAAACTATTCAATATTAAATTTCAAAATTTGTCACTATCAAATAGGAAATTTTTGGTCATGATCTTTTCTTCTTTTGATCTCTCATTTCTCACAATATTTTAGCCACCAAAATGTAAGAAAACATACTTTTAATTCATTAATCTCTACTGAGTGGTCCTTAGGAGATTTTTGTGTAGTGAAACAATCATTCTTTACCTCTATAGTACCATTGGCTCGAGAATATGGAATTCAGGAAGAATTAAAATTCTCCTTTGATACTCCCAGGTGTTCATTTTCTCCCGCTGTGATTTCCTATACAGGAAAGGAACAAGCAACACTTTTTGCAAAGTCAGAATCACTTAAATGTTCTGTGTTTGTTCAGATAATTATAAAATAACAAGAAACCTTATACAACACGTAATTGATTTTGTATTGTTTTCATCTTATTAATATGAACAATATCTTCTACTAAAAGAGAAAAGCATTTGCAGGAGTAAGAATAGCCCCTATTTATCTTTTTGAATTGTTACTTATTTACCTACCAAGACATCTTGCAAGCTAGACCTCCATAAAGAGTGACCATGCCAAGAGGGACTGCTGAGACCATAAATGTGCAAAACGCTTAGGGGTGGAGTGTGCATGTTCCTGAAGGATCCTCCTGTGCAATGCCTTGCTTCTTTCAAGAATCTCTATATCAGAATACAAGGTGCTAAACACATTTGTAAAGACCAGGGAGTAAAATTATTTTACATGTACCAGGAGACAAAAAAGAGGTTATGGAAAAGAAAATATGAAGAACTACATAAAACTTCAAGAGAATGTGAGTGAGAAGGAATTGTGTAAATTTCTCTCTCTTTGCTTGTCGTTTTTCCTGTGATTCTTCTAATGTGGTGGTTATCATATGTTGAGGGGCGTTGTAATCAAAACTGTGGTGGGGGTGGGGAAGAATGAGGCTTGGGCATTTGTTTTCCAAGGCCCTCTGTGATCCTGAGATATAACACAGAGACAGCCACTTTTTACATCTGGTGTCAGAGGGAGTGAAATATGGTACCTAGGTACTTTGTAAAGATGCTTTTAGATAGGAACATGAAGAATAGCTATAGACAATCACACTTAGACATAAAAGTGTGCTGATTTTATTTATTGTGATTCATTTATTACACACATTGGCAAGCTCTATTTATTTACTCTATTCTTGCTTCATTTGTTCTTCACACACCTAGACTCTACAATAAGGAAAAGTAGCCAGGGCCATTTGCCTCTTTATCTCCATAACATATACCACTCATAAACATCTTTATGAGATGGTTTGGAAATTTTATTATCCCTCCACTTTGGGTTTTATTATCTGGTGAGAGAGAATGAGATAAATAAAATCAATGTGTATTTGTATCTAGAGACACACCCCTGTTACTGCACTTGTCCTGAGCACTAGCTACTTATTGAATATAAAACAGTGATCTTAACTGGATATGCAATAGAGGAAGTCTGAAGAATCAATTTTAATGTGGAATCAGAAGGAAAATGAGGGTGATTCAATAGAAGGAAGGAGATGGTGGGGAATGTGTGGAATGGGTCAGGATTCACTGAAGGAAATGTTCCAAAACTAAGAAATTGAAGGAAATATTAGGGAGACAATTTAAAGAAAAGTTGTGTGTGAATACTACAAGGAAAGATTTGTCAAGATAAACTAAGGCCTATCCAAGAAAACATTTGTGCCACATTGAAAAATTTGAGCATTATACAAAGTAGGCAGTGGGAAGTCCTTGCATGACTGCAAGTAGAAGAAGGTCATAACTCACTTTGTATGATCCGTCATGGAAGTGCATTTGAGGAGGAATCAATCACTGTCTATTGGAAACTAGATTGGAGACTGCTGCGTGAGGGTGGGAGCTTGGATGTGGTAAGAAGTAGTCAGATTTGAAAACTTTGTTGTTCATGGGCTTGGTAATTGAACAGCTGGGTATAGAAACTGAAGTGTAAAACTACTCCCAAGATTTCATATGAGAGAAAGTTTGAAAGTGGCCACTATTTCTTCCACTGAGAATGGTTCAGGATAAGTAAGATTGGGAATACAGAGTATAAATCCTTTTTGTCCTAAAATCAGGTGTTTATACAAAAATAGTTAGACTTTCTTGAATATGTGGGATTGAAATTTGGTGATTTTGTAGTCAACAAAATATGTTCAACAGCTGAAATTAAGGCAGCACATGTTACCTGGGGAAAAACATGGGAGTTTATAGTTTTAGTTATAGTTGGATTGATTTTTTTAAACACAAATTCTAAATTTGAGGAAATTCCCCCATGAAGTATTTGTCTCAGAATATAAATTTAACCAGTCAATTTTACATTCTCCCCTGTCAGGTCAAAATTGTGGGATCTTGGCTTAGTTACCAAATGCGCTTTGGTGAGAAAATGTTCAGAAGTGCAAAACTGAGGCAACCTGTGGAGTTTAAAACCTTTCCAATGAAGATGTCAGGCTTTTGGCTTTCATTGATGGATCTGGTGTGGGGATCCATGGGTGCTTGCAAACTCAGATATCTAATGTGGAAGTGACACCAGTTATTACAATTTTCTGGCCTTTAGTGTGAGGCAAACGGTGAGAATTTTTTTCTGTCTGTGCAAAGCAAGTTCCATAGCATAATCATTCCTGCACACTCACTCTTGAGTATACTTCTTCAGCCATGTATATCTATGAGTAACAAAATGATGTTGAGTAAATACTCTTTCTGAGTGAAGTAGTTAGAGCAGAAGCGATTGCAAGCAGTAGTACTAGCTAGAAGTAAAAGAGATTCAGGCTGCAAATGACAAACTTAACATGGAAATGCAATTGGAACCGCAACAATGGGCGCTCCTGAAGTTCACTGGTTTCAGCCACTGTGCCTTTGCAGGAAGTGAAGGTTTTAGTTGTAGGAAGGTGTAGGTGATATCAAATTATTGGTGTCTACCAGCCAGTTTTACAGTCTCAATAATATTGCTCCAGGGATGGATGAATTCACACTAAAAGCACCCAGTTGGAAGCCTGAATTGAAGAAAATACTGCTCATCTTAGAAAGGTTTTATCTATGTCTTGAAATCTAGAATGATTAAGAGAATGACAAAGCAATACAAAATATTTGTGGGCAGAACATCACCAATTAAACCAATGAAACTCAATATTCACCCAAATTTTTACTCAAAAATGTGGTATTTTCATGTAATTCAGCTTACTATAAGCAACATTTATGAGCAGGAAGTTTAAGCTGGAAATAAGACTGTGGCAACAAACAGTTATCAAGTAACTCTGTCAATACTTGTCTACCATGCCTGGGGTGAGCTAATAATCCTGCAGTTCCTGTTTCAATCAACAGATAATTAGACACCAAGCAGAAAGTGATAAGAACACAGTGATGCACCCCCATGTGTCTGCTCTGTCCACTATTCTTCCTAATGGTTCACAAATTTTTCTTTTATCATTTTCTTTGGGCTTAAGTTCTTATTTTAGATGATCTTAAACAATAAGCCTGTTAGCAACAAATTCCTTTACAGTTCCCTCTTCTTTCCTGTACTTTTTTCCCAAAGCATATTTTCAGCAGGAATAGAATTCATGGCCAATGGTGCTTTTTATTTGACTGTTTTTTGTGGTATTTTGAAGGCAATGAGTGATTTCCTCTGGTTCCATGGTATTAGATTAGAGCTACTTCCACACAAACTAGTGTTTCTTCAGTGGTTTTGGTGTATCATTTGTTTTTATGCCTTTTCATGAATTTTTTTCTTTTTTCTTATTTTCCATAAGGTTATTATGATCTGCTTTTGCATGGATTTCATTGGGAATATCCTGTGTGCACACCAGGATGTATTTTTTGGATCTGCAGGATTCTGTCTTTCACCCAACTGGAGAAGTTTGCAGCCATAACATCTTTGAACAGGTGTTGGGACCCATGCCCTTCTCTCATTCAGAAACTCCAGTGAGATAAAGTTGGGCCTTTTATGTAGTTCCACAGGTTCCTGAGACTGTGTTCAAGTTATTTTTCAGACTATTTCCCATTACTGTTTGGATGTGGTAAATTCTATTACTCTCCCCTCAAATCTACTGATTCTGTCACACATATCTTTTGCCCCTATTCAAGGAGCCTTTAATTCTGTTACAGTATTTTTCAATTCTATCATGACTCTCTCTTTATTGCTATTGCATTTTTGCTGCAAAATTCTACTTTTTAAATTTCTTTTAAAGGAACTTGTCATTATTTGAAGCATTTCTATGAATGCTGCTTTGAAACTCTTGTCAGATAACTACACAGTCTGACCCATCTTACCACTGGCTCCTGATATAATGGGTAATCTTTTATTTTACTCTGATGACTTTATTTACTATTTTCGATAACTGGATTCTATTTGCATCTTCTATTAAGCAGAGACTGAATCTTGGTTAAGTTCAGTTTATAGGTCTAGGCCTTCTTTGGTGGGCTGTAGTTTCAAAGTTTTTTCAGAAAACTTTCTTGTCTGTTTGGCTTATCTGTTATGCTCAATATTATACAGGTCCATTTCATGGTCTGTTGGACAGAAGAGGTTTCCCAAGATAGGTCCTAAGGAGTCTGCCAGAGACACCTCAGAAAAGGAGAATCTCAGGCCCACAGAAGTAGAGAATTCTCATGGGCACATTTGTGTGACTCCACTGCCTGTGGGGATTTGGAACCTGCCAGACTAGACTATAGTTGGGATTCCCCTTGCGAATTCAACTTGACCCTAAACTCCCCTTGCATGAGTAATGAAATATCTCAGGTTAGTGAAGAAAGGACCCATTCTCCCAGGTGTTAAAGGGACCCCTGATGGATCTCAATCCCAAGGTCTTGGGTCATCTATTGTTGTCAGGGGAACTCCTATTCCAACAGGAGATGAGCCTACTTAGGTATAAGGTTGGGTTTCAAGGAACTCTCAGGCAATGTCAGCTTCTTTGGTGAGTGAGGGAACACTGAGATGTGCCTTTCCACTTTATTTTTCCACTCCCGTGGACTCCCAAAGAAATTCATCTTGCTTTATTTAAGAATACTTCCTTGGTTTTATCCATTGATATTTCCAGCATCTGTACTTTTATTACACAAGGAGAGCCAGGCCTATGCAATATTGTTCAGATAGGAAGTCTGCTATATGGATTTTTTAATATCATATTATTGTTGTATTGGGGTACATGGTGACATTTACAAAAGTTTGTACAATACATCATAGTTAAATTCACCCCCTCTATCATTATCTTTCATTCCCCATTCCTGCCCATTCCTGAATAATTTCAACAGATCTCATTTTTCCATTTTCATACGTAAGTACATAATATTTCCACTACATTCACCCTCCTGAAAACTTTTCTTATATCCTCTCCCCACCAAGGTAGCAACCCTCAGACAAAACCTGTTTTACTTTCTTGTCCTCCACTTTTGAAAAAAAAAAGCATTTTTGTTTGTTAAGATAGATACACAGGAAGTTGCATTATAGCATTTCCATGTATATATGCATTATAACCCAGATTGATTCATCCCCTCTTTTTTTCTCTTTCTACCTAAGTCCCCTTCTTAGGGTGATTTCAACAGGTTCAAAAATTCTATATTTATTCTTGTATAGAAAGTACATCAATCAAATTCACCTTCTTACTCCCTCTCCTGTTAGTGACCTCCCCATAGAGAATCATGTTTTTCATAATACTGCTTGTATTTGCATTGTGTCTATTTACCACATATTGGAGAAAACATGCAGCCTTTGTCTTTTTGAGCCTGGCTTACTTCACTTAATATGATGTCCTCGAAATACATTCATTTACCTTCAAACCACATGGTTTCATTTTTTCCTTATGTTTGAATAAAGTTCCATTGTGTGTGTGTGTGTGTGTGTGCGTGTGTATATATATATATACCTCATTTCTTAATCCACTCATCAGTTGTAGGGCATTAGGGACATTTCCATGGCTTGGCTGTTTTGAGTAGTGCTGCAATAAACATCATTGTCTTTATTGATCCTAACTCATATTCCTTCAGTTATATCCCTAGAAGTGGCATTGCTGGATCATATTGCAGTTCTGCTTTTAGTATTTTGAGGAGCTTCCATACTGTTTTCCACAGTGGTTGTACTAATTTACATTCTCACCAATGATGTATGAGAGTTCCTTTTTCCCAACATACTTGCTAACATTTGTTGTTATTTGTATTCTTGATAATAGCCATTCCAAAAGGAGAGAAGTGGAACTTCAACATGGTTTTGATTTGCATTTCCTTTATGTCCAGGGATGTTGAGCATTTCTTTGTGTGTTTTTTGGCTATTGGGATTTCTTCCTTTGAAAAAGCTCTGTTCAGTTCATTTGCCCATTTATTCACTGGGCTTTTGACTTTTGAGGCAGTTAAGTTTTTTGAGCTCCCTGTATATTCTGGTATTAATACCTTGTGTAGATGGCAAAGATTTTCTCCCATTCTGTGAACTACCTCTTCAGTCTGGCAACCATTTATTTTGCTATGCAGAAGCTTTTTAGTTGGCTATAGTCCCATTTGCCAATCCTTTCTCTTAGCTGTTGAAGGGCAAGGAATTGTTAAAAGATATCTTCTTTGCTCACCCAGGCCACCAATAAACTTAATTGTTAGTTACTATATAAAAATAAAAACTATACTCCCAAGGGCTGGAGGTGTGGCTCAATCATTAGAGTACCTGCCTAGCAAGCTAGAAGCCCAAAGTTCAAACCTCAGTACCACCAAAGCAAACAAATCCCCCAAAGTCTAAACTTCTAAGCATTAATTGAAATTGTTGTGGCTGGAACCTACTTTGGACCATCAGCTCCTTGAAAGGAAAAAAAAAATATATAAACAACGTCTTTTGTTCCAGTCAGCTGACTGGGCTCCTTCTGCTCTATTCAGATAGGAATTGGGAGAGATGAAGGGTCTTGTATTGCTGGCATCCTGGGCCTCTAAGTGCTAAAGGCTTACGGGCTGAGCTGACAGTCTCAGAGGCTTATTACTACAAGCCTTGGGAATTACAGGCTTATATCTCCAAGCTCTAGAGACCAAACACAGCTCTAGGTTCCCAGGTTGGGGGCTTACTGCTCTGGGGTTTTATTGCCAGTGGCCTGGCTACTTGGCAGCTAATATAATTCTCAGCTCTTAACAGCAGTTATAGGTAGCAGCAGGCAACATCAACAAGTGTGTTATAGCTTCTAAGCCTCGGCTGTCAGGACCCATGGCTTCTAACAAAGCTACTTTCACAGCTCTCCTGCCTCAGGTGTCAGAATACTTGGGCCTGTGTGTCAGAAGCTTCAAGGAAGACTTAAGGAAGCTTAAGGAAGACTTGGCAGTTCCCTGTAACTCTTCTAGGAAACAGGGCCTGCAGTCCCTGTCCTTGGCTCTTTACAACTCTCTCTATACTTCCACTGTCCGTGGCTGTCTCCACTGATTTTGCTCCATACTGCACCTCACCACTTTCTGGAACTCTTTTGCCACCTTCTTTTTTGTTTTTGTTTTTTTTTTGTCACTGGGACTGGGGTTTTGAACTCATGACTTCACAGTTGTTAGGCAGGCACTCTACCGCTGGAGGCACTCCACTAGCGCTTCTGCCACTCCTGTTGCCACTGCTTCTGTTGCCACTCTGCTATCTCCTGTTGGTGTTTTCACCTCAGGTATTTAAGATAAAAATCAAAACTAGGCAAAGAAAAGACCATTCAGAAGAAGCCTTTTACTGGGCCTAATTTTACAACACCAGAAGGCAACACTGGAGCGTGTCTATTGACTGACTTGAAAATTGAGCTCAACACCCTGCTCATATAGCCAGCAGGGGCATTTAACAAGGACATTGCACCGATCATGGCACAGCCCTTCATACGAATGAAGGATTGTGTTTGCAACAATCACAGGCCTTCTGCTGGGCCACTTGGGGAAGTGCTGTCACATGGCCTGGATGAAAATGGTTGCTAAAGTTTACGAAGTTCATGATGGCAAAACATCCAGTGGGAGTTGTTTGAAACAGTCTTAGCTAGAATAATACCTTCTGGAGCCCAAGTTGTGCTTTGGCAGCAAGCAATGGTGGGTGCAGTATAGCTTCCTCAAGTTGACTATGGAGTATTCAAAAGAGCCAGGCTACCATGAGGGCAGTCTAGCTGGCAGCCAAAGAGGGAATGCTTGGCTGATAGTTCCCTGCTGAAGGCCACCAGGCATAAGGGAAGGAGCTGTCAAATGACCCATTTTTGACAGCTTTCATCATCCACAGAGAACATTAAGCAAGTGTTTACACTAAAGATAACAAAACTCAGAACAGAACTAATAATTCTAATAGTATTTAGCACTACTCAATATTATTTAACAATGCTTAGCAGTACTTAACTCCTGCCCCAGTGACTCAGAGCTAGGAATGTTCCTTCTGATCTGTCAAATTTTCACGAACAATGACCCTATATAGAAAAAAGGAGAGACGGAATTAAAATAAGAGTTGAAATCAACAAAACAGAGAACAAAAATGTAGAAAAATCAACAAAACAAAAAATTAGTTGTTTGAAAATATAAATAAGATGAATAAACTCCCGGCAAATATGACTAATATTAGGAAGAACAAGGTCCAAATTAATAAAGGGATGAGGAATGTGGTGTGGTGAGTGAGTGTTGGAGATCATAGTGATTGTGGTGTGTGTTGGAGGAAGATTGTGCTTTGCGTTGGATGAGGAAAATCATAGTGAGTGTTGGAGGAGGAAGATCATAGTTTGCGTTTGAGGCCAAAGAGGGTGCTGTGTGTTGGAGGAAGAAGATCATACGGAGTATTGGACAGAGATCTTAGTGAGCATTGGAGGAGAAGGAGCTCGGTTGATTGCTAGGTCATGTGGACTCCCCACCTTCCTTGTCCCAGCCCTGATATGTCTGAAGAAATAAGACTTAAGAAATTGGCTGCAAGTATGAAAATGCTAAAGGCATTTCAGCATAGGAACAGTCCTGGTGTTCCTGCAGGGGCAAAGAAAAAAGACATAAAATTGTGGTAACCCCTTGTCAACCACTGATAGCAAGGATATACCCCAACACGGTTATGCTCTTGTGCTAACAGCTCATGAAGCTGTGTTTTTTCTGACAGTGTCCTTTCATTAGACACTGACATCAATAGTATCAAAAGCCTTGAGTATGAAGCTACTCCCTTTATCAACTGGGAAGCTATAACATTGAACTAGACAGATGTGAAGTGTGATGCCCTTAATCTATGCAAGAACAAAACTAAAGAAGACCAGAAAGAGAAGAAATCACAGCTGGAAGAGAAGCTTCAAGTCTTCTGGTATCTCAGCATGGAAGAACTGAAGATGAAGCTGGAGAGTTTTGAGCCTCCCCTACTGTAGTCTTTCAGCCAGATGAAGCTAACCTTGGCACAGATGTACATCCTGAAAGAGGATAAAGAGTGAAGCATCCAAGAAGTTCACCAGATAAAGGCCACACTGGCAGAACTGAGGAACTGTGTGGAAGAGCCATCACCCCCAAGACCCCCAATTGGGCCAACAGAGGCAGAACAGTGGGTGAGGGAGGAGGCCCAACAATTGAGGAAGTTGCTGAAGTGCCTGGTATGACAACTACAGGCACAGATACAGGAGAACCAGAGGCTGAGTCTCCTCAAAGGGGACCAGAAGGAGCAGCTGCTGGTGCTGGAGGAGGTAGGGGATGGCAAGAAGGACATGAGATCAAGGAGAATGACCATATCGTCATCCAGGAGACCTTGACAGAGCCAAACCTGGTGCTGAAGGAACAGCTGGCCCAGCTGCAGGATGACAACATGAAGCTGACCATTGACCTACAGTTGGAGCAGCATGTTAAGAAAAAGTTGGCCAAGAAGCTGAGACAGCTGCAGAAAAACCTGGATGAGCTCAAGGCTTTCATAGAGCTGAAAGGCCAAGAGGCTGCTTGTCTGCAGGAGCAGTGAAACAAGTGCCTGTCCCACCAGCAGCAGGACATGGTGGCCCATCAATAGCATGTGACCAGTGACCAGAAGCTGACTTGTGAGACAGGCACTCAGCGACCACCAGCTTCTTCTGCAGATCCAGTCCGTGGACCTAGAGAGCTGAGAGTCCATGGTGACTGGGAAAGAGCAGACACAGTCACACAGGCAGCCAAGGAGGCTGAAAACAACCTGCTAGTTCATGGCTTACCACCATCCCTGCCCCATACTGACCTGGAGAAGGATGCTCCAGGCTTCAAGAGGGGAAATAATAGTGTGTCTATATAAAGCTGCTTCCTGTAGGTCATGTCAGAAGACATGGAGTGTGAAGAAGGATTGCAACACTTCTACATGCAGTTCTCCAGAAACATGGGTGCCACTGAATAGTGAATTGCCCTCTATAAAACCCAGAGGGCAATGCTGAAGGAGATTAAAGATGAGAACACAGAGACTATCAACAGGCTGACCAGAAACAAGATGGAAATAATGTGGGAACTTCAGGATCTGAAATGACATCTTGAGGACCAGTGCAGAAAGTGGCAAGGCAAGTTTGTGGCAGTCATACACAGCTGTGCTGCTGAACACAACTCAGGGACCCAGGACTCCCAGGACCAACATTTTTTAAAAACTGTATTGTTTTAATGTCATATTATTGTTGTACTGCAGGTGTATTGTGACATTTTCAAAAGTTCTTACAATATATTACAATTAAATTCACCCCCTCCATCATTCTCCTTTATTCCTCCTCCCTCATTCCTAGAATAGTCTCAACAGTTCTCATTTTCCATATTCATAATAAGTACATAACATTTCTACCATACTCACCTTCGTACACCCTTCCTTATATCTTCCCCATCCAACTGGTACCAACCCCCAGACAGGACCTGTTTTACCTTCTTCTTCACCATTTGTGAGAAAAGACATTTTTGTTTGTTTAATAGCTATACAGAGAGTTTTATTGTGATAGTTCTATGTATATGAGTATTATCACCCAAATTGGTTCATCCCCTCTATTTTTCTCTTTCTACCTTACTTCCCTTCTTCTGGTGATCTCAAGAGATTTATAAATCTATTTTCATTCTTGTATAGAAAGTACATCAACCATATTCACATTCTTAACTCCGTCTTTTACCCTCCCTCTCCTGTTAGTGACTTCCCTTTAGCACGACCTTTCATGATATTGCTTATATTTGTATTGGATCTACATTCCACATGTGAGAGAAAACATACAGCCTTTAGTTTTCTGAACCTGGCAATTTCCCATGCAATTCTCCAGTTCCCAAGGAGGAATGTAAATTTGCCTGTAGTGAAGGGGAGTTTGAAGATATGAACCTCACTGATGATGTGAAGCCTGAGGAAGGAGAGGTTGGAGCAGCTTCACTGCTCAAAATGAAGCAGAACATGTACCTGTGGTATAACATCCAGAACCAGCAAGAGCTGCAGAATTGGAGGACAAAGTCTGCCTCCCTTTCTTCTACTGGAGTGATGAAAATGGTGAAGTGACCATCATGTTTATTTAAAGAAATGACATTCAAAGTCCGGAAAATTAGGGCTGGGGCTGTGCCCCACCTCAGTCCCTGATGCCCCAATCTTTGCTGCTATATTCCCTGCCACCCTTTCCCCACCACTCTTTCCCAGTCACACTTCTATCTTATTAAGATTAGACACATTTCAACAGGGGTCACAAAAATATGCAGAGACTGTGCACGCTTGACAAGGGCAGATCAGTAGTTGAGAAAATAGAACAAAATGTAAGAAAGAGGAATATTTTATTAAAGCTGAAAACTTGATAAAGTTTGATGAAATCTTTTCTTTCTGCCAATCAACCAAAATGTTAGACTCCACCATCATGGTGATGAAGGAAGGTATGATGAGATGCATATGTGATGTGCATCTACAGAAAGAATATTTCTGTCTCTACCACATAAACTACCCTGTATGAAAGATGTCTACACAAATGGATAATCAGTTACCAACTTCAAATTTTTTTATAAACTGCAAATATTATTTGAGTCATGAATATATATCCATTGAATTTTTCCTTCTAATAGTATTTGAGAGGAAAATCTAATCTGCAAAACAGATATTAATGGATTAGAATTGTAGATATATCTGAATTTTTCTTTTTTATATTTTTATTATTGTTTTACTGGGGGTACATTGTGACATTTATAAGACTTCTTATAATATATCATAGTAGAATTCCCCCCTCCATAATTCTTCTTTTTACCCCTTCCCCCTATTCCTGCAATAGTTTCCAGGGGTCTCATTTTCCATTTATATACATGAGTACATAATATTTCCAACATGCTCACCCCCATAATCCCTTTCTTTATATCATCTCCTTTTCCGCTGGTACCAACACCCAGACAGGACCTGTTTTGCCTTCCTTTTCTCTGTTTTTGTAAAAAGAAATGACATTTTTATTTGTTTAAAATGGCTATACAGGGTGTTTCATTGTAACATTTCCATGTGTATATGTATTATAACCTGAATTGGTTCATCCCCTCTATTTTTCTCCTTTCTACCTTAGTCCCCCTCTTATGGTGATTTCAACAGGTTTAAAAATTGTACTTTCATTCTTGTTATTTCTGTCTTTTTCTAAGCATAAAAGATACCTTTGATGTGCAAGACCCCATGTTCAACACCCAGCATCCCAAAACCAATCCAAAGGAAGATAGGCCATGTCTGAGCCCTGAAGCTGCATACCATCTAGTTTCCCATGCTGTCTTTGAACAATCCACTTGGTGCATTTGCTAATAAATTCTTCTCAGTGGCTCCACACTGACCTCCGTCTTCCTCGAAGGCTGCTTCTGAGTTGAAATTCCTTAGCCTTTGCTTATGGAAAGGACAATGTAAAAGCTAAGAAATGTCCTTTAGGCTCATCAGGAATCAAGTTAGGCTGGTTCAATCTTTTTTTTTTTTTTCTAGTCTACTGAATAATGATCTTCTAAAGAAATCAAGACTTTGATTTGGAATTTGAAAGGATTTCTAAAGATGAAAGATCACGTTCTATTTGAAAAATGCATTTAACTGTCCGAATTTTTTTTCATGGTATACTGTGATATGCAAATATGAATAGATCTGCAATTGTTAACTAGCTATTTAAACATGGCTGAAAATATCAAAGGATTAGAGAGTCAATTGATTTCTTAAACTATTTTATGTTTAGATTTAATAAATATCCTTAGAAGATGGTATATTACCATCTAGACATCCATTGATTTATGTCAAAAGCATTTATTAAGCTCCTTTGCTGTGCCATGTTCCAGGAGGACTCTGGAAGGGAACTGATTATCTAAAGACTGAGAAAGTTACAGGAAAGTCCAGGGAGGAATATGGAAGTTCTGGAGAGGGGAAGTAGATGTATGAGTGACAGAAAGAAGTGAAGGAACTTTCTTAAGGAAAAAAAAAGAGACCAAGTTTGGTGGGAGTGAAACAGTCAAGGCAGATATCAGTAAGTTCTTGAAACTGGAAGGCATTTTAGTACTACAGTCATGGTTTCAAGGCATTGGATTTTGAGCAAGCTAGCATTAAGACCTCCCTGGTACCTGGATTAATTTAAGAATTTTCCTTTATATATATATATATATATGTATATATGACTGAACTCAGGGTCACCCACATACTAAGCATGCACCCTGACTCTGATCTATACCCCAACTCGTAAGAAGACTTTAAGAGGAAACAGACATGAGGCAGAAAGACCATTAGAAACTATTATAATTACTTGGAAAATAGTTGCTGAGTCCTGAACTATGGGAATGAAAAAGGAATTAAGAAAAGGAATTGAGAAAAATCTCAATAATGAGATCAGCAGCATAGGTAGTTGATCAGAACTGATAAGTTGAGAAAACACTAGACTAACTGGAGTGAAGGCTACATATGACCTTGATTCATTGTACTGTTCACAGAATGACAGTCATGCTACCAAATGAGAAAGAAACACTAATAAAAATCACTTTTCAAGTGACTTTATCAAGTATCCCACTAATTTTAAGTCATTTGATAATAAATTCTCTGGAATACAGGCAGTGCTATTACATTTTACAGATAATAAGCTATGGTTCACAAAAGATGTCAACTTCTCCAAAACCACACAAGTAGGAGCAGAGAGATGAGAAATGAAGATCCAGAATATCCTTCTAGAGCCATCCTTCCTTCCCTACAGCAGACCTTGTTCCCTGGTCAGGGATGAGCTCTCTCCCTTCCAGGATAATGACATACACTATTTCTACCTTCCAGGTAACTGTGGTTCCTGCCTCCTTGCCCAGATGACTGTCACCAACCATAGGCAGCGCTGATCATGATTAGGATGTATATTCTTGCTACAGGATGTCATTTGAGGGCTCCACTGAGATATGTGTTAGGACTTCTTTTGCCTTTTGCCACATGAAGTCCACAAATAAATAGGAATCATAAGCCCCAGAAGCAAATGAACTCCTGTAGCTTGCCCGGGATCTGTCATATCATATGTGATGACAAACATTTTATAAACATAAACTATAAGATGTGTTTATAAGGTCTCTCTAACTTGGAAAATACTTGAATGTAACAATTTATAAGGAGGAATGATTTATTTTGGTTCAAGTTTCACAAATTTCAGTCCATGGTTGCCTTGGACAACAACTGTGTTGGCACAGTCCATCATGATAAGAGTGTGCAGTAGAGTAGGCCTGTTCACTTTATCATAGAAGGGAAGCAAAGAGAAAGAGGAAGGAGCTGGTCTCAACAGTCCCCTCAAGAACACACTCTCATTGACCTTACTTCCTCCAAGTAAGCCCCAACTTCTAACGATTCCACCACCTCCAATAACACCACAGGTTGGTGATGAAACCTTCAACACAGAGGTCTTTGGGATACTTTCCAGATGCAAAGCATAACAGCCTGCCAGGGTCACTCTAAATTACTTGTATTAACTTGTGGCTTCAATAAGAACCTCTAAACTGAAAAGCTCATAATCTTTCTAGGTGAAAAAACTAAAGGAATTCTTAAAAGGGGAATGGAGAAAGGGGAAGGAGGAAAGAGAAAAAAAGGCAGAATGGTGGAGCAGGAATGGGGATGGTGGGGTCATGTTTAAGGGGAAGAAAAGATAAGGTCTCCTGGTGTGTATATTAATTTCCACTGAATTCAGTCAAATGTCAATAGACAGCATCTATATAACAACATAGAAATATAATGGTAAAGCAAAGTAGCTTTAAATGTTGCCCTGTCCCACATATGAGGCCAAAGCACACTTCAACTCGTCTAACTTAGGTTTATTTAAATACAGGTTTTCCAACTAACCCCTAATGATTCTCTCGATTTCCTTGGTGTTTGTGGTGATCTCCACTTTTTCATTTCTAATTTTATTAATTTGGGTCTTTTCCCTCCTCATTTTAGTCAGATTTGCTAGGGATTTATCAATCTTATTTATTGTTTCAAAGAACTAACTTTTTGTTTAGCTGCTTCTTTGTACAGTTTATGTGATCTCTATTTTATTGATTTAGATCCTTATTTTTACTATTTCTCTTCTGCTAGTTTTAGGTTTAGCTTGTTCTTGTTTTTCTAGGAGTTTGAAGGCAGCATTATATTGTTTATTTGAGATTTTACTGTGTTTTTAATAGATGCATTAATGGCTATAAATTTTCTTCTTAAAAACTTTCTTCCTAAAAGAGCACAGCCTGTGCTGTGTCCCACAAATTCTGATAGTTTGCACTTTCATTTTCATTAAATTAAAATAACTTTTTTTATTTCCATCCTTATTTCTTTGATGGCCTTATTTCTTTGCTGATCATGAAGCAACATGTTTCAGTCTCCAGATGTTTAAGTATTCTCTGCTGTTACTTTTCTTGTTGAGTTCTAGTTTTATTCCATTGTGGTCAGACAATATGCAGGGGGTTATTTCAACTTTCTTATATTTGTTAAGACTTGTTTCTGACAGAAAATATCATTTATTTTGGAAATGTTCCATGGGCTGCTAAAACACAATGTATATTGTCATGTTCCTGGATGAAATACTCTGTATATCTTTGTCAGGTTCCTTCAATCAATGGTGTCATTCAATTCTAGAGTTTCTTTGCTGATTTTTTTCTCTGGATGACCATCTGTTGGTGATAGAGTAGTATTGACGTCTCCCACTAACACTGTTTTGGGGTCTATCTGTTTTTTTAAGTCCAGTAGTTTATGTCTAATGAAGTTGAGTGCACTGACATTGGGCACATATAAGCTAACATTTGTTATTTCCTCTTGATGTATTGCTCTTTTTATTCTGAAATGACCTTATTTGTCTCTTCTGACTAATTTAGGTTTGAATTCTACTTTATCTATTGTAAGGACATGTAATTCTGCCTGTTTTGGGGGGCTATTAGTTTAATAAATCTTTTTCCACCATTTCACCCTAAGCTAGAGTTTGTTTCTGTCTATAAGGCTGGTTTCTTGTAAACAACAAATTGCTGGATCTTGGTTTTTAATTCAGTCCTTCAATGGACATTTTTTGATGGGTGAGTTGAGACCATAAATATTCAGTGTTAATATTAACAGGTGTGTTTGGATTCATGTGATTTAGTTGTTTTTGTTGTGCAAAGTTTTGTGTGTATGCAATTCATTCTTTGTTACTTGTCTGTTCTTCCCTTGATATTTAATAATTCCCATAACTGATAGACTTGTTGGATATAGTATTCTAGGATTAAATTTGTTTTTTGTTTCAGTGCTTGAAATACTTAACTCCATTTCCTTCTTAGTTTTAAGGTTTCTGTTGAGAGATCTACTGTTATTTTGATGGGCTTACCTTTATATGTCATTTGATTTTTCTCTCTTAGAGGCTTCCATATTCTTTTCTTGCTCTCTGTTCTAATTGTTTTATTTTTAAAATTTATTCATATGTGCATATATTGTTTGGGCTGTTTCCCCCCCCTTCTCTCCACCTCTCCCCCACACCCTTCACTTCCAGGCAGAAGATGTTCTGCCCTCATCTCCAATTTTGTTGAAGACATATGCAATTGTTTTAAATATAATATGCTGAGGAGAGGTTCTATTTTGGTCCTGTCTATTTGGTGTCCTGGAGGCTTTCTATATCTAAATGAGCATCTTTATCTCAAGGTTTGAGAAATTTTCTGCTATTTCTTTGTTGAATGTTTTTCTTATACCTCAGCCTTGCACTTATTATCCTTCTTCAATGTCCATGATTCACAGGACTGGTTTTTTGATTGAATTGCAGCATTGTTGCGTATTCCTTTCACAGCTCTTCAGTCTTTGTCTAAGTATTTTTCTGTTTTTTCTTTGATATCTATTTTGTCTTTGTTCCCTAAAATTCTGTCTTCTACATGTTCTAGTCTGCTGGCATGGCTTTCAACTGTATTTTCTATTTGACTGATGGAACTTTTTGTTCCCAGGATTTCTGTTTGATTCTTTTTTTTTTTTTTGAGACTTTCTAATTTTTTGTTAAGCTCCTCTTTCACATCTTATACTGCCTT
Source organism: Castor canadensis (assembly GCF_047511655.1). Taxonomy (NCBI): domain Eukaryota; kingdom Metazoa; phylum Chordata; class Mammalia; order Rodentia; family Castoridae; genus Castor; species Castor canadensis. The sequence continues at coordinate 114,218,595 of NC_133388.1, forward strand.
CTTTATTTCATTTATCTCTTTACTTATGATTTCATTGGTTTCATTTCTATGTTTGTTAAATCTTTTGTAAGTTCATTTAGTTCTGTCTGTGTCTTCTTGAGTCTTTTACCTATGTTCCCATGGGATTCATTGAGCTGTTTTGTATCTCCCCTTTAAGTTCCTCTTTAAGATCATTAAATATTTTCATTATCATTCTTTTAACCTCAGCAACTGAGCATTCATCCCCTTTACTTCCCAACAAATCCTATATTGTGTGATTGTTAACCTTTGAGGAGTAATATTCCCCTGCCTTCTTTTTTCTCCATGTTTTGATTTTAAACTTTGCTCATGTGTTGGTGATTAGTTAGTTGGGAGTTTTTATCTATTATCTTTCCCTTGACTTAATTTCTATGATTTGGCTAGCTTACTTGTTAGCTAGATTATTGTAGCATTTCTGCTTACTGACCTGGAGGTATAACTTAGAAAAATGAATACCAAACCAGTTACTTACATAATATCTAAAACTCTTGGCAATATTATCTATAAACAATGGATATTGGGAAAATAACAGTTTTTTGCATAAATATTAACACTTAAGTAATTAAAATTATGGCAATAGAAGAAACTGGGTTAAGGGAGTAGGGTAAGGGCAAGAAGAGCTATGAGGTGTGGGTTCTATCGGTTAGTAAGTCCCTAATGAGCGTAAAGGTATAGTTCAGTCATTGTGAGGGAAGGTACCTAGTCAGGAATTGCAGAAGGATAGGAAGGATGGGGTTAGTGTGTAAAGTTGGTATAATAGACTACACAATGAAGAGTTTAGTGTGGAGGAGATCGAGACAGTTGTGGTGGGCATGGGAGAAGAGATGAAGATAAGGAAAGGGAAGAAAGAAAGAAAAGAAGAGATGAGAAAAAATCAGGAGAAAACAATTTGGAACAAGAAAAGGCAAAGCAACTTGAAATTACAACAGAATGGCAAAAGAAGATAGGTAACAAAAAACAGAAAACAATTTAAAATGATAAAATTATATATATATATATATAATTATATATACATAATATGTAGTACAAATTTCTTCCTTGTTATGGAGAAGAGTGAGTTTCCTCTGAGTTCAGAGAGTGCTCTGGGCACTGCTTTCCAATTTCTAATCTAGTTGTTGTCCCTTCTTAGGGTTAATATGCTAGGCTGTGTGGCAATTGATGGTGCCCCTCTTTACTAGACAAGTTTTGGGAGGATCCACTCAGTGTGTTTAAGTCCAGGCTCTTCCTGGGGGTAGTGAACAGTCAAGATAAGCTTCGTTAAGTAGTCAGGTTTTCCAAAATTTTCTTAAGTAGCTTGTGTGTAAGCAGTGGCCCACCCCTTCTGCATACAGGGCAAGCTTGGGAGCTGGAATTGAGCTTTTTGGTCAAATGTTTTTCTCCTACTAGGCTGTTAATTTCAACTGGCTACCAATTTCTCCAAGGTGGTAGAACATGTTGTTATTTCCCCCAGGCTGCATCTGAGTCACTCCTCCCCCACACAGACTAGAACAGTCCAGCACTTTATAGAGAATGTCACAGCTGGTCAATCTGTTTACTAGGGCACCAACCAGCTTTGTCTAAGAGGGGTGCAATCCACCCACAAGCTATGCTGGACTATGTGGTTTCTTCCATTCCTTCACAGCACATAGTAGAACAGGCTCACTTGGAAGTGTTGCACTTTCTCCTGTGGTATAGGGAGCTGGCGGTCCTGTTCACAGGCAGGTACAGTCAGAGGTTCCATGTCCACGAATCTTGGTGGGTTCAGTATAATCCATGTACTTTCAGATCTCGTTGTGCCATTTTTTGCTATGAGTTTTAGCTCTTTGGAAAAAGGAAAAACAAAGAAAGAAAAGAAAATAACCTACTCTCCAATGGGCTGGTGAAGAACAATTGTTAAAGAAGACTGTCCTACTTTGAATTACTTTAAATTTGGGGTCTTTATGTGTATATAAAAACTATTTTAAGAGAGCAAGTGTAATGCCGTTTACGTGTGGAACCTGGGTAACCAAAGCTGTAAAAAGATGAGGTGACTACTGAGTCCTGCTCAATAGCCACTTTAATGAGGCATCCTTTGCTTTTTATAAACTCCTTTTACACAGAAAGCAGTTGGTCAGAAAAAGCATGCCAAGTATTATGTGTCAAGGTTACATTAGCACAGGGAAACACAGTTAAAATTAACTCTTTGTTATGTCTCCTTTAAAATGGGAAGAGAGAAGCAGGAGAAGCACATGGTCAACATAACTTTCTTATTTACATCTGAAGGACACAAAGCCATCTGGGAACCTTGAATACTGTTTTTCTGGATATCTGGCTTTCTCACACAGCCAGGTACCAACTCACACAAGCAAGGTCCCACTACGGGCTCTGACAGTCAGGTTTTACCTTTGTGTATTTCTTTCTTAGACATTCAATACTATGTTTTTCTTGAAGATGGGAAATTGTTGGGAATTAGAGCCTTGATAGATTTTCTACCTATGATTTCAGTTTTCTTACAATTCTTTCCTCATCCCACATACTGTCCTTTTTCATTCATCATCCACAGTGTTCATCTCTGCTGTGTAAACATGATAACACAGGGACAAATTAGGACAGTGTTCATTGGCATTTACAGCTATGTGGTATTTGAATTCAACATCTTATTAATTTATAATAAATTACTTGTCTTTTAATTGTACCAGGAAGCAGTACTCTGGTCTGGATGTAAGTACAGGAAAGTACATTCTCTTAACTTCACAACATAATAGATTTTGGTAGCACCTTCTTCCCTTTCTCCTCTTCCTTTTACTTCAAACATAGATTGTAGTTAATTATATATTTCCATCTTTTTTATAATTTATAGTTTAAAGGAATGTGGAGATATTTTGCTGATCTGAACATAAACACAGTGGGATGATATTTGGATTTAAATATTTAATTTGTCGTCAGGAGTCCTCTTGATGCTTTCCTTGTTAGGGTACATCATGATCAGATTTCTAAGATGACCCTGCAGCAAGGAATTTGTCATCTCTCTGCTATTACTGATGAAATGCCATTATTTTACAATTAAGTCACACTGGTTATTTTTACTTTTACTCATCATTCCATTCCATTTGACACCACTTTCCTTTTTTCCATTTAGGAACAATATTTTGTTAGCTTCTGTTATCAGGCCAGTATAATTTTTAATGTTTGTGTGAGAGGTAGATATTAAAAATAAATTCTACTCTGGAGAAATTCACTGCAGAGTTTGTAGACAAAACAAATGCAATTTTCTAAAACTTTTTAGGAAGGGCACACTATGGAAAAGGTAATAGAAAGTTGAATTTGAGTGATCAAAAAGCCCTCAGAATAAGACCAAAGAAATAAATAGAATTACATTTATACCTTAATTCCTTTTTTGTTTAAAAAAGCAATGGTTAAAACATTGAGAATAGTTTAACCTCTAAAGACTGGATACTCAATATTGAGAAATATAGTGAGTTAAAGTTTTATATTGAAGATATACAATCTCAATGACAAACAAAAAGGAGTAGAATTAGTATGATTTGGCTAAATATGTGTAGTAGCTTGCAGGTGAGTTATCACATGTGAAGTTTTTCTCTATTAAACTATCTAGCATCTACTGCTACTAGGAATTGACTTTTAGATGAAGTGTGATGGTAACAAGGATGAAGGTAAAACCTTTGCTTTAGAAGGTAAAGCATGTCTTCCTATGTGGACCAGGAGATGGCTGATACAGAGATGTGCTGGCTGGATCCCCTGTGGTGAGCTCTTCCACAGAGCTGCTGGGAGTGCTGGCAGTAGACATTGTCAGTCTTTTCAGGATTGGCTTAGCTGGAGAGGTGTTTGTTGTTCAGAGAGGTCACATTCCTTCTTGTGGCAGCCACATTCTATGGCTTTTGGATGACATAAAGGCTAGGTGTTCCACTTCAATGGAGGTCAAACCCAGCTCCTGAGCAATGCCAGTGGCTGTCTGTGGTTATCTGTGGGCTTGCATTACAGATCTGCTAACCTTCTGCCTAGTCTTGCTTCCGTTCCTCCCACATGTACTGATCATAAACACTCTGTCTGCCAAACTCCTCTCAGAGTGTCTTCCTGGGGATCTTAGAATTAGGAAAAATAATTAGTTAGATTCAAAAGGAGGCCACATTATATTTCCACACAGTGAGAATGGTGTTGTTGTTTTTGTTATTGTTGTTATTGTTTTTGTTATTGCTTGTTTTGGTAGCCATATGTAAGAGGAGCTGACTCACTGGGGCATGATTTTACGAATAATAGATGGCAAACAATACAAATGAGTGAGATGTGAGAGAATGACAGCAGGCTGAATTGTAGAAAAGGTAATTGACAAAAAGAGTTTATGAAAAAACTTGAGTAGGCATTATTATAAATAAAAGAAAGGGTAGAGTTTAAAAGTTCCTTCAAAATCCTATGCTGAGAAAAAAACAGAATTTTTTCTCTTGACAGAAAAATAAGAAAGTCAACATTGTGTAGATAACATCATAATTTAAATAAAAATATTCATGGAGGGAACTTATATGCTCCAAAGCATTTTACTTTCAAGTACATATAATCAAAATGTTAGTAGATGGAGAGTTTAAAGTATTTTGTAGGTTATTGTGTCACAATTGCATTAAAATCCCTGGAGTTGTTTGGGGGAAATGATGTAGATTTCATTTAAAAAAAAAAAGGTACTCTAGAATTATTATGTAAAGCAAAGTTTGAGAATTGCTGCAGAAGGAAATGAAGAAACTCATGCTGTACTTTCCCTTGAACTTGTCTCCTGTCCATGTTGTAAGTTGTTTATAAAGTACAGGAATTAAGTTTTTAGAGAGGCTAATATTTTTAAATCAGTTCTTAAGAAAGCAGTTAACTGAGAAACACTGGAAAGTGTGTAATGAGACCATTAGAATCAATCAGCCATGTAGGAAGGGAGTGAATTGACTGTTAACATAGAAAATGCAGAAAAATAAGGGAAAAAGGAACATTTTAGTTTAAGAAATGAATTATTGGAAAAAAAAAAACCCTTAAGTGCAGACCAAGGAAGCCTGGATGATTATTCCGTTAAGGGACGCATGCATATTTTTAACTGAGAGGGATTTTTTTTAGTTCTTTTTTCCACAATTGTCTAAAATGGAAAGTGGGCTCATATTTGTAAATTATAGAAAAGTTTTACACTATCATTTATAGAAGCTAAGTAATCAGAAATACATTAGCAGCCAGGTGCCCTGAGTTTATGCTTGTATTCCTATCTGAGATCAGGAGAATGGAGTTTCAAGTCAGCCTTGGCATAAAGCTAGACCTTGACTCCAAAATAACCAGAGCAAATTGAACTGGAGGCTGTGCTCAAGCAGTACAACGTCTGCTTTGCAAACATGAAGGCCTTAGTTCAGCCCCAATACCACCAAGGGAGAAAATACATAAAGCAAAACTAAAGAGATTAAAATGGAAGTAAAGAAATTAAAGTTCCTTGGTTGATGATTTTAAAATGCAACCTTCCCAAAATATGTCCAAAGCAGTTTATACAAAACAGTACTGGGGGTTCAGTCACAATATACCCAGTATAACAATAATAAAAATTTTGTAATTAAAAAAATTTAAAAAGCATGTAGAAAGAAGAGCACAATCTCTTTACGAATACATAAAATGAAATAATTGTTAATATGATAAAAATACATCTAAAAAATAAGACAAAATTACCCTCCATATAGCAAATAAAGAGAGGAAAACAAAAATTGTGTATTTTTTTAAAAGTGCAAGTTATTGACACGATGGATAGAGGATATTAGGGGAAAACAGTACATATTGGGAAATTATTGGGTTTTGCTAACATTGTCTCAGATAAGGATCTGTAGCTTCCTATTCTTTCTTTCTTTTTTTTTTTTTTTCTTTTGGTGATACTAGAGTTTGACTTCCAGTCCTTGCACAAACAAGGCAGGCATTCTACTGCTTGACTACCCCCCAGACCTTTATTCCTTATTTTATTTTGAGCTTTTTGTCCAGGGTCAGCCCTAGAATGTGAGTCTTCTATCTACACCTCTGCGTAGCTAGAGTTCCAGGCACACAGCACCACAAGCTGCTTGTTTCTAACTTTTGTGTAGACTAGCAAGAAATGCCATCCTCCCAATATCTACCTCCTGAGTAGCTGAGATAAAGATGTGACCACCACACCAGGCATTATTTACACACATAGTACAAAACAAAACCCTTATCACACCTCTTTCTGATACCAACTATTCTCACATAAAGCTGCAATCTATCCACAAAATAAATGCTGAAGAACAGTTTTTTATACACCAAAATTGAAATAAAGAAATGAGATTTCATTGAAACAAAGAAATGAGATTTCAGCAACAGTAAAAGAAAGTTTTAATAAGAAACCAAGGAATTCTCTCTAGTAGTTTTCTCCCAGAGTTTAAAGACCTCCTTATTAAGCAGATGATTTTAACAGTGGTTAGTTCTATAGCAATACATCAACAACAATCCAATGAGAACAAAATGAGGCTATTGATTCAGAGCTTGCTGAAGAGATTCAGCCTTGTCACTTGCATGAACAAGTGGCTTAAAGGCACAGGCCTCAGAAAGCTCTGCAGTGAGAGCAAAAGGGAAGGCTGAGGATGTGCTTCAAGGGCGGATAGTAGAAGCCTGAAATCCTATAGTATTGCTTGGAAGAACATCACTGGTTTTCTCTCTGTGGTCTGGAGATACAAACAGGGACCAATAAAACAAAACAGAACAAAACCAGTGGGAAATCTAATAGTAACTGCCCAAACTCTGACACTTTCTGGGTCAATCACTGCAGAGGTGTGAGTCTTGAGACCAGAATTATATAATCACAAGTGTCCAGTTCATTGTCACTGTGTATTCAGTCTCTAAGTTTATTACAGGGGAAAATTATTTTATTATCAGAAGTTTCATGTAGTTTTAATTACCATACAAGTGTCTTTGTATTAATCACTTAACTTTTTAAATAGTCTTTCTCCCCTAGTAATAATGGACATAGAAATTTGTACTGATAATTTTACTAGTCTCACTATCGAATAGATTATTTTATGTGCATCTTTTTACAGCAAAACTAAACCTTTGGCTGATATACACATATAATAAAGGCATCCTGTGTGTATTTTGCTTGATATATATGAATATGTTATATTTAAGAATATATTATATGACAGATGTATCTATGTATCATTTGATAATCACCCCTATTCTAGAGAATATAACTGTCTAGCAAAAATACCATAGAGTTCCTATATGTTATATAGAGCTCTTTGTATGCTGGGTGTTCCAGCAACCTCATGAAGAAAGTAATATTATTATTCCCACTTTACAGATGAGGAAACTGACAGAGACATAAGTTTAAACTTAGTTCACCAACTCAAAATCTAGGCCATAGTGGAGCCAGGACTCAGATTCAGGAAGAAAAGACCTGAGAAGCTTCCAATAACTTTGATCACTGCCTCACTCCCAAAGAGTCACCAGCCTCCTGCTTTATAATGGCACAGATCCATCATGCTTGCTTCTGTGTTTAATATAGCTCCATAGTGAATAGTAAAAAGGTGCTTGTATCTGGCATCTTTTACTGCATGATATGTTTTGAAATTCATTTGCATTTGTGGCTTATATTTGCAGATCATTTTTCTCTCCACTGCATCAGGATGCATGAATAGACCTCTTATTTATTTATCATTTAACTGATGATGATAATTTGTATACTTTAAAATTTGGGGCACTATGAATATTGCAATGTGAACATTCCATTCATGCTTTGTGTAAACAAATGGGTGTCTGTGGGGATTTACCTTAGAGTTAAATTCATATATTAGATCACATGTATATACATAACCAGCCTTAGTAAATGCTAACAACTAGTTTTCTAAAGTACATTGCCAGTTTACTTACTTAGAGTACTACCAGTAGTATGTGACAGTTATATTTCATTAAAACTGCAGGAGTGTGAAAGATCTATAATGTTCAGACTTAACAGAAAAAGATTGATATTTACCAAGGAATTTTAATTTCTACTTCCACATATTTGCTGCAAATGACTTTTTTGTTAGATTTCAGAAGAGTCCTTCTGTGATTTTTTTTTTCATGAGATAGCACCCTGGCATACATTTATATCTATTTTGCATAGAATAGTGTTCTCTAGAATCCCAGGATTTAAATTAAATTAAATTTTAATTTAAATCTAAGATTGAAATTGAAAATCTCTTTTATTGTTCACACTTCTGAAAACACATTGGCATGGATATAATATGAGGTTTTCAAAATAAGCTTTTGATATGTCTGTGGTTGCATGATGAATTGCCTGTCAGATTGCCTAAACTAGAAGTACAGTAGTCACTGTCCAGTAACAAGGTTGGTACAAAAGGATGTGTTTCCATTATAATTTCTTTACTGTCTACTTGCAAAATAACCTCTTATAGCAAATTAAAGTAAGTAGTAAATTCTAACATTTAAGTAGTCGATAATATGTTGAAAGAAAGATAGTGACTGAAAACTTTTTTATTTTATTTTTTTTTTATTATTCATATATGCATACAAGGCTTGGTTCATTACTCCCCCCCTGCCCCCACCCCCTTCCCTTACCACCCACTCTGCCCCCTCCCTCTCCCCACCACCCCCTCAATACCCAGCAGAAACTATTTGGCCCTTATTTCTAATTTTGTTGCAGAGAGAGTATAAGCAATAATAGGAAGGAACAAGGGTTTTTGCTGTTTGAGACAAGGATAGCTATACAGGGCATTGACTCACATTGATTTCCTGTGCTTGGGTATTACCTTCTAGGTTAATTCTTTTTGATCTAACCTTTTCTCTAGTTCCTGGTCCCCTTTTCCTATTGGCCTCAGAGCACATGATAAAAGCGAGAGCACACAAGAAAGGGGTGAGGATAGGTAAGACACCTAAAAAATTAGCTAGCATTTGTTGCCCTTAAAGCAGAGAAACTAAAGCAGATACCTTAAAAGCGACTGAAAACTTAATCAAATCTGTAAAGATATAAAAAAGAAAAGTAAGCATTGACATGGGTTATCCTTGCATATATTCATACATAAATATGCATAATTTACATATAAATAATAAGTACTTTCTGAGGAATTGATTTGGAGCTATTTTTTTAAAGGTATTTTTTACTAGACAGAAAAAAGTACTAACAGGTACTGATATGTTTTCAGTTGTGAAGATTTTTGTAAAGAAAGATCAATTTACTTTTTTTCCAAATAAAGCTCAAAATAGCTCCAGAAGGAAGTGTGAATCACTTTAATCAGCCATAGCTACAATCCAAAACTTTTGGAGTATAAACCCTGAGAAATTTTTCTTAAGTACTTTATCACCTTAGAAATAGAATTTCTCTGTTCATCATTTATTTTAAAAGAAAATTATATTACTTTTCTTGAGAGATATTCAACATAATACTTATCTATGTGAACCCAAATCTAAAAAACAACTTAAATGGTAGCTGAAGTATATTTCCTAAAATCCTTTCATGATTTGGGACATTCAATGTCTATGGTTTTAAAATAAAAACAAATAAAAACTTTAAACTACCAAATATCACATGATTTTTAAGTGCCACCAAATCACTTTCTGAATAGCAAATGGCTGACAATTCAAAAGTGGGCTCTTTACACAGAAAGTTCTAGGAGTATTCCCAAGATTGTACAACTGGAGAGAGGGACAGCTGGGAACTGAGCTGAGAGTGTATGACTCTGTTCCTATGTTTTCACTCAATATATTATATATTACTGATTTTTTCCATCTGTCAAGAATAAATAAAACCTTCAAAGGATAAAAATGTGAAAGACCACTTAAACATTGAATAAGAATTGAAAATATCAATATATAATTTAAATATATGTCTAAAATTACTATTTCATATTACAGGACACAGAGTCTTTTGCATTAAATATGCTACAGAACAGTGGTTCCATTGAATTGTTGCCACTAACATTTTACTTGAAGCCTTTGTAAATGCTCCCTACACTAATAAAGAATGCACATTCTTTGAATTCCCAGTCTCCCATGGTGCTTTGCAAACCACAGAAATATTTTTGTATGAATGCATATAAATATTTTTGGAAAAGCAGAAATCCAAATCTCTTTTCCTCATTTTTACTTCATTCATTTTTGATCTAGAAAAGAAGCTAAAGTGACAACTTGAAAACACAATCTGTTGAAAATGTGGGAGGTAGAGCCACCAATATCCTTTTCCATCTAAATAAGAATGCTTTTGAAAGTAAAAAGGGGCATCACTAACAATGACATCCAGATTTTGGTTATGAACTTCAGCCAACCAGATCACAGTCATTAACTATATGCTAAATGTCCCTTCCATAAGGAGCTGATTTTAAAAATTGGACTGGAAGATAAAGCACAGATTTCTTTTCTTTTCTTTTTTTCTTTCTTTTCTTCTTGACTTCTTTTGTTTTTTGTTTTTTTTTTTTCAGTAGTAGGATTTAAAATCAGGGCTTTGTGCTTACTAGGAAGGTGCTCTACCATTTGACACAAGACTTCAGCTTTTTTTGCTCTGGTTATTATTGAGATAATAGTAACAAATGGTGTTGAGCAGCTGGACATATCAATGCACAAAAATGAAATTTGAGTTAGACTTTATGGCACATATGAAAATTAACTCTAAATGATTTTAGACTTAAACATAATGTCCAATATTATACAACTTGGAAAAAATGTAAGAGAAAGTCTAGGTGACCTTAGATTTTTTTCCTACAACACAAAAGCACAATCTATAAAGGGAAAAATTTTGATACACTGAATATCATTAAATCTAACTTTTACACCAAGAAACACACAAATAGATTGAAAGGATGAGATACTTTTTGAGAAAAAATATTTGCAAGTTACCTATCTGGTAAAGGACATGTATTTAAGATAGAAAAACTCAATTCACAATATGTAAACAAATAATTCTATTAAAATATAGAGCCTAGAAACAATGACATCTATCAAAACTGAGCATATCTATTACCTAATCTTGGTTTCTGGTAACATTCTTAAAAAAAGAACTCGAACTCTTCTTTAATAGAAAAAACAAGCCTGGAGCCTTATACAGTTTAAGAAAGTAGAGAGGTATAAAACAAACGAACATAACAACCAAAGAGAATAGAAAATAACAAATATACAATGATGAAAGTGTGTCAAAAGGACCCTTGATGCCCTAAACAAGAATAATCTGAAACACAAAATAAAAATGAAATATTGGAATATAATCTAAATTATGAAACAATATCCATGAGTCCACACTGATATAAGTGATTAACTTAGTAACTAAATAAATGAAGAAGAAGAGACAAATGAGTAGATGATTATTGTGATTCTATACCCAAATAGGTGGGACATACCCCCAACTCCTTAGGTGTGTACTGCTTATAGTAACTGTCTTCCAAAGAGCAGCGTACAGAAATGAGATGAAGTAAAAAAGTACTCCAGAGTGGAAAAACCTGACAGACACGGCCTCATCTAGGTAATCAAAGGCAGCATCAGCAGCAAGGGTCTTGTTGGGAGTTTGTGCCCAGGACACAGTGTAATGAGGATGGTACCTGGCCTCTGTGACCTTCATCCAAATCATCAATAAACTTTAACACGAGAACACATCAGACAATCGCAAACTGAAGGTTGTATTACAAATTACACAACCTGTACTCCTCAAACTGTCCAGATATAAATAACAAGCAAAATCTGAGAAACTGTAACAGCAAGGAGGAGCCAGCAGACATGGTGAATCAATGTAATATGGTATTTTAGATGGAATCCTACCGCTTAAAAAGGACAAATGAAGAAAATCTCAATAAAGTATAGCCTTTATAGTAATTTATCTTTTTCCTTTTTAGTGGGACTGGGGGTTTGAACTCAGGGTGAACCATGTGCTCTATTGCTTGAGCCATAGCCCCAGACTATTTTGCTCTGGTTATTTTAGAGGTAAAGTCTCAGGAACAATTTTCCAAATGGCCTCAAACCATGATCCTCCTGATCGCAGCCTCCTAACTAGCAAAATAACAGGAGTGAATGACTGGGGCCTGACAATGTATTTTAATTGTAATATATCTATACTGGTTCTTCTTTTTAGGAAAAATGTACCATAGTAATGCAAGATACTAATAATTGAGGAACGTGGGTGTAGTGTACATTGACTCTCTGTATTTCCTGTGCTACTTTCCTGTAAACTAAAATAATTCTTCAGTTAAAAGGTTATTTTTGAAAATGCATGCATTGCTCTTAGAGAAACATCACAAGTGACTTCAAAGATAGTCTGATGATTTAGAAAACTAGATAATTTTCCATGCAGAAACTTGAAGAATTAAAGTGATAGTAATGGTAGTAACTTGGCTTTTCGTTGTGGTGACAGCAAGGCCAGTGCAAGTGGTGGCATTTCAAGTCCTTACAAATTTCTGAATGAATTTTAGGGATGAGCCCAAGTGGACGTGAAGAAGTCCATCCTCTGAGATATTTGTGTTCTTCTAATAAAACAGAATTTAAAAATTTTTTCTATGTTTTAAAACATTTCTCCATCTTGCATATGTAATTTCCTCCCCACCATCTGTCATATGCTTTCCCTAATGAAACACTTCAGAAAATCTTTCTTTTTCTTTTTTTTTCTTGGCACGTTGTAGATATTTTATTTAGTATTGAATGAACACTTGTATTACATTTGCCAGGCCCTGTTTTTACTGAACTTAAAAATGTTAACACATTTAAATTATTTAACCAATGCTTGCTGCGAGAAATAATCTGAAATAATATGCTTCTTAAGTGACTAAATATTCTCTACTCATTGTCCTACTTTTTATGACTTTATTGTTACTCCCTAACCCACAATTTTGCTTTCTATGGTTAGAGTTATTTGTGGCTAATCTTTGTCTGAAAATATTAAATAGAAAATTTCAGAAATAAACAAATTGAATGTTTTAAATTGTGTACCATTCTGACTATGGTAATAAAATCTTGTACTACCCCCCTCTGTCCTATCCAGAGCACGATTCATCCGTTTGCCCAGTGTATCCATCTGTAAAAACTACACCTCCTCCCCACAGTTACTTAGTAACCATCTTGGCTATCAGATTGACTGTGGAGGTATGCCAGTGTGTATATTCATATAGCTCTTATTTTACTTAATAATGGCCTGAAAGCTCATGGGAAGTGATGCTGGGAATTTAGACATTTAGAGAACTGGTAAAATGCTTCATTTAGGTTGGAAGGTGAAAGTTTTAAACTTAATAAGGAAAGAAAAAAAAATCATATGCTATGGTTGCTAAGATCTATAGTAATAACACCCCTCCATGCATGAAATTGTGAAGAGGAAGAAACAAATTTGTGCTACTTTTGCTGCTACATCTCAGTTAAAACCACAGTGCATAAGAGATTAGTTAAAATGGAAGAGGCATTAAATTATAGTGTTTGATACTATTAATAGTCTCAGGAATTGACTAGGGGTCTTCAAATGTATCCCCTGAAAGTAAGAACTATTGTATTAAAAAAAATTTTACTAGCATATATTATCTGTACTGGGAGTTTCTTTCTTTCTTTTTTTTTTTTTTAATTGCCTTAACCCAGCTTTACTTTTTTTATTTTTTATTTTTATTTTTTTTTATTCATTCATATGTGCATACAATGTTTGGGTTATTTCTCCCCCTTACCTTCCCCCCCTCTTCCAGGCAGAAACTGTTCTGCCCCATCTCTAATTTTGTTGAAGAGAGAGTATAAATAATAAGAAGAAGGACAAAGCATTTTTGCTAGTTGAGATAAGGATAGCTATACATGGAGATTCCTAGCACTGCTTCCATGTACAAATATCTTACACTCTAAGTTGATTCTTCTGTAACTGACCTTTTTTCTAGTTCCTGATCCCCATGTCCTATTGACCTCTGTCACTTTAAAGTTCCTGCATTAGTTCCTTTGCATTAAGGAAGCCTGTTTTTTGGGTTTCTTACCTATCCCTATTCCTCAGTACTGGAAGTTTCATTATGACATTTTCCAAAAAAGACTATTGTATTTCAAAGTTAATTCAAGTACTTGTTTGTAGTGAGAATTGTTCTTTTTTCTCTAGTTAGGGACAAAGGAATAAATACTGAGTACTTTGAAGTTCCAAAGCTAGAGATGATTAATTGAAGATGACAAAGCCTTCATATAATGTTTCTTTTGACTTAAATCTATTGAGCAATTCGAGGACTGAAAATATGACCCAAAGAAAGGACTCAAAGATAACTAATGCATAATTACTACATCTATGACGAGTGAAACATGTACAAACACAAAGTTCATAGAATAGAGTTGTGAGGAGGTAAACAGGTGTTTCTTGAGGATAAACATTGCTTTAGCAACCTCTCAAAAAAATGGCAATGACTAATCTGGCTGGAGAGGCACCAAAATAAATTCATATTTTGAAAGGGGACGAATGGAGAAAGAAGAAAATGCAGTAAAATCCAGATATGTATGAAGAGCAGGGATGAGGAGGCTCACAGCCATTTACAAAAGTGTGGAATTGAGTTTATGCTTTAGTTTTCTGAGGTAGCAGGGAGGAGGCCAGAAAAAAACCAGACAGGTTATGTTCTGATAATGAAGCAGGGGGAAGAGATGGCAAAGTAGCGAGATAAAACTTAAAGAATTAAAACATGAAGAAGGTCACATAGCACTGGAAAAATTAAATAGCCGATGAAGTTGCATGTAGCCACAAGTGGGTTGAGCTTTGCTTTTTGCTTCTGTAACCTGCTTGCAAGGGTATATAAGGTGAGACCTCTTTGTTCTTGGGGCTCCGGCTTTGGACAGGAGTCCACTGGGTATGTGCTGGCACAATAAAATGTAGGTTCCTGCTAAACTACCTCAGTGTCCTGTAACTCATCTTGAGATTCCTGCAACATTTCTTGGGGGCTCATTGCCAGGATTGTGGAGATGGTGAGTTATCATATCCCATGTCTCCAGGGTGCATCCCCCAGACCAAAGGGAGAAGATCCCACCAGGTGCCAACTGACAGTTTGATCTGGAGGAGGTATGCATTTCCTGGAGAGTTGGGGTGAGGGCCTCAATGCACAATGGAACCTGGTGAGGCACGGGGACCAGTGAGGGAGGGGATCACAGTTCATAAGACTGGTAAGAACCAGAGTTCAAATTCAGGCCTGCCTCAGAAGGCAGAAGGGTAGACTGATTACCTCCCAGAGACCCCCTAATAACCTTATTTGGGGTGAAACCAGGTCTCTCAGGTTAAGGGAGCAGGGTGAAAGTGTGTAAGACACCTCCAAGAGTTAGGGGGTGTTGAGCTTTTCCCAGGAAACAGTCAAACTGAGGTTAAAGGATGGATAACAAAAATTCAGTTCCAAAGTGGGGAGACTCCCAAGAGAACAGATGCATCATGGACCATTCCACTGGATAGCCCTCTGGGTATAATTTAAACTTTTTTTCTTCTTTTGAGAGTGAACTCTAATTCTGTGTGTGTGTCTGTGTGTGTGTGTGAATTTGTTCAAAGCACTGGGCAAATTAATTGCTCCTGGAATTCCAGCTCATCTTATGCAAGCTTAAGTTGACATTTTTTTCATGGCATATTTTATGTATAAAACTTTTATTTGTGGGTGTATGTAAGCATCTTCAAGATGATTCTTAAACTGATGTAATAAGGTTAATGTGATATTGAAGGTAATAAAAACCAGGGTGTTTGTTTTAAACATCTCTGTTACAAACTGCTTAAGCTTTTTACATTTAAATATGTAAACATCTTGAGGATGGTTCTTACTATAAACTAAATGTAAAAAATTATTACTCTGGTCTACCGTTACTCTAAAAAAATAACAGGTTTTCAAACTTATTTCAATCAGGTCTCACTAAGATGCAGGCATTCAGGGATTAACACTCTGGCTTAGACCAGAGGAAATAAAAAAAAAAGGAAGGCCACAACTTACAACAGGAATCTTAAAATTTAGATACTTAAAAATGATCTTAGTCTGTTACATTCTGTCATAAATAAAATCTGGGATTTAATTCTTTCTTATAATACATGGGTCTATTAACAAATGGGCTTTCTATAAGTTGTTCTTACACAAATAATGATTGTAAGGTTGCTTTCTTTCTGTTTTTTTCCATACAAATATAAAGTTCTAAGTTAAAAGATTTTATGAGTTTATTTCAACAAGTAACGTGTGTGTGTGTGTGTGTATGATATTAAATATATGATTTTTAAAATAAAAAGATAAAAAATACTTTAAAAAAAGATAAATACAAGCTCCCCAAGAGGATACAAAATAAGTTTTCATAAAGGTACAGGTAAGTTGTCATAAAAGGATGGGCTTATAAATGCTTATGTAAGTGGTTGAGTTGACTAAAATCCAGCTACATTAAAGGTTTCATAAGGTCAAAATTTAATATGCTGATGTTAAACTAAAACTTAATTCTCTAAGCTCATAATAACAAGATTATCTTTAAAATATTGTATTGTTCTTGATTACATTTATTTAAAAAACTGTCTTAAAATGGTTCTTGTTTTGTCAAGATAACTGTCAGAAATCTTTGGTGCTACAGGTTGATACACAAATTTGTCAAGACAACAAGAGTTTATTAAGACACAGAGAGGCAAGAGGGACACAG